>NC_137512.1:1195000-1217500 GCF_041902795.1 Electrophorus electricus
ACAGGCCTCTGTGCAGGAGACAGGAGGTGAAGATTCAATCCAGTATTGATCCTAAGAGTGTTTGGCTGTGGCTGGATGCAAATACGCCCACAGAAGACAAGCACTCTTCTGCTCTCGTTACCCAGGGAATGAGATGACAGCCACAGGCTCCATCAAACTCTCCATCAAACCCGCCAGGCCACTATTGGACTTTAACAGACACATGAACTCCAAAACGTCTCTGGAAGTGCAGATGCTGCAACAATTTGACAAACTTTTTGCAAAGTTCAGTTGCACTTCCAGTGCTGTTCTTCACATCAGAAGCATAGCTAGCGTTACTGTGATGGCACAGGTACGTTCCGATATTATTCCACCAAAAGACTTATGGGATTATAATACAATATTTGGTTGTACATATAAACTCACAAAAGGATTGCAGGTCATAGAATGGCTAACTAAACAAATGTGCTACTTTTCTTTAAATTGGGTTTGCTCAAATATCTTTATACATGATGTTAAGGGCTTTGTAAATCATTCTGTGGTAAACAGTGAATGAACATTTACAAAATTGTAAATCAAGCTGGAAAACCTGGTGTTCTTAGCATATCAGGTCATCACCGTGTTTATGTGGTAAAGCTTAGCTAGTGTTGCTTTTTTTTACAGTTTAATACAGAGTTGTATATGTCAAATTATTCAAGTTATTCACAATATATGAAGTGAAAGTGATTCAAGGAAGATTGCAAGAAAGATTTGAGTCACTGAGATTATTGAAATCAAGCAATCCTGTGTTTTAGTTTTATCTGTCATCAGTTGTTTTCTGTTCTGCAGTCACATTCTCAGCTTGGTTCTCAATTACTCGTTTATCTGTCTGGATCTGGAGGTCTCACAGGTTCTCAGCCTTGCAGTTCTCCACCATCCTGTCCAGCTCATGTGTCTTGCATATGTTCCTGTATGTGATTCTTGACACTTGTGTCTCAGTGTTTGCCATCCCTGGCATGTCTTACGTCCTGCTACCAGGCGCTAAACGTGTGGCACTGGGTCATATGTTTTCTTGTAGCTGATCCAGACAATGCTTAGATTGGTCTGTCTGGTTTGGAGTTCTGCTGGACAGCTTTATCTGTCAGCAGGTGATGCGTTTAGACTCTGGTGTTGCTACCAAGCCCCTCCTGAGCAGTAGTTTTCTTATGTTGTGGGCAGGCAAGTTTGTGGTCTGTGGTTGGATGGTGTTTGGCCCTTGTTGGGGTCCTTCATATTCAGTAATGCCCTGCCTTCTGTTATTCAGCTCTGATTGGAGCCAACATTAGCATTGTTTCTGCTGGCTGGCCAAGCAGAGCTGTTCGTTTCCTTAGCCAGTTTGGGTGACTCATGTCTGGGCCAGGATCTGCCTGGTTCTTCATGTTTCTCACCTACTCTTGGATTTCTGCTGTCGTCATGCCGACTGCTTCCTGCTTTGAGATCTCTTAACCACTGAGCATGGTTGTTATGTGATGGCACATTCTCCGATATGTGAAGATAACTATTCCCATATCTTACCGTGCTGTCCTGTTTCAGCTGTGGGTGGATCCACACTCAGGCTTGAGAGTACAACCCTGACTGAGAGTACACGTTGGACTGGTCATTGGTGAAAAGGGAATTTCCTCTGTTGGCCTCTACTTCTTTGGTGTTTCCGCGGTCTGGATGCCATACTGTTTGGTTTCTGGACCTTTGTTAGAGATCTGGACCCACACATGGTAAACTTGTGATGTAAAAAGCACTTTATAAATAAACTTGACTAGTCTTGTTTAAAAGACCTTAGAGCCTCACTTATAGGGCTCAGGACACATGTTTGATCTGTCTACCCTTCTGCAGCTCTGTTAGTGTGCTGACGTCCACCTTTATCTGGGTGTCCAGCCTCTGTTTCCAAAGCTGGACAGTGTGAGGGGTCCGTGGCTTGTGTTTTGTGGCCTGGGGTCTGAAGCATAATTACTGAGGCAGCAAACACCAGTTTGTTCACTTAGACTTGGTGTATGTCCAGGACGGTAGTTAGTTTAGTCACGATCATCTTTCACACGTCCACAGTGTCCACATTATTCACACATGTCCACATCACACTCTGGTAGTGGTAGATGCCAGACGCATTGTGACCATTCTCCTCAGATCTCAGATGCTTCTTCTGGGCAGTGGTGTTTTCCCTTTATTGCATCTCCGGTTGTGAGAGGAGGCAACGTTCCACATTACTTGCTCACTAACTGCTCGGCTCATGGAGGAAGGCGCTGTCTTCAGTCATAGCTCCCCTGTCTTACACCGTCTGGCTGGGCTTGTGGGCTCGTTGCAGAGCCATGTTCCTTAGTTCCAGACTCTCTACCTTCACAGTCTCACATTTCAGATACAGAACTGCCGCACCAGGAGTCTTCTGGTGTTAGTCGGGATTTTGCCTGACCCAGAGATCAAACTACAATGATCTGCATGCAGTTGCCTTAAGCACTAAACCACTAAACTACAAGTCCTACATTTGTTTCTAAATACCATATCTAGCAATCATATATCTTATATATGATTACATTATCATTTATGCTTATACGACCTGGCTTCTACAAATCTTTAAATCCTTACTATTTGCTGTTATGTGATCTTAGAAATTGCCCTCAGAAATAATGTAGTTATTGAACAACCTTAAGGGTCCACCTCAGTACACTTTTGAGATTGGCATTTAAATGAACTACAATGTATTTACATGTTTATTTTTGTGTTTTTATTGACATAGCATCCATCTTATTGTGGAGTCCTCACTAGTGAGACTTTAGGACACATTATTTATCAGAGCCATGTGAGATACACGTCTGAAGGTCAAGGGGTCTTTGTCTCAAAACAGCATAAAATCGGTTCCCCAGAGCTGCGTGTCTGTCCTTGGCCAACAATGTTGACAATAGGGCTACAACAATGTTTGGGCTTCACTGGGCCGAGAGATGCAGCAAGTAGACAGAATGGTCAGTCAGATTTGTGTCTTCTTTGACCTCTGAGTGGAATATAGCTGAGGCAGATTCCCTAGGAAAGAGATGGCTGTGTCCTGAGAGGGACAGGCCATTCAGGAGGACATGTGTTCAGGAACTGGGCATTCAGGACATGCGTTCAGGACATGCATTCAGGACATGCATTTAGGAGGACATGTGTTCAGGAACTTGGCATTCAGAACATGCGTTCAGGAGGACATGTTCTTGAAATTTTGTGTTCAAGACATGTTCTCACTGCTGTCTGACTTGCTTTGTAATTACCCATGAAATTACATAGTTAGGATTTATGAGCGAGGTCTCTGTGTAGTAGTACAGACATTTATAGCTGTTCATCTCTCCTGCATTTGTTGGTTGTTAAGGGATCTAGGTTGTACTTTTGTTCTAATTTCCTTCATGTTTATCTTTCAGACAACAGAAAACCTGAAACCTGGAAAATCCAGGAACATTAAAATCTGACCCTAAAGTTCTCTCTGACATTTATTGAAAACCCTCTGACAGACAGCAAAGTCAGGCCATGCTCTGATGAACCCCGTCTCTGCTTACGATAAAAGACAGATGTTTTTACTGCCCCCTACCTGTGACATTGGTCAGTGTGAACTGTGTGAAGTGTGAAGGTGGGCCACGGTTGTACCCACCCTGGTGGCAGTGGCCCGATCCTCTGAAGTGTCTCGTGCAATCCTTTGCTGAGCATTTTCTGTGAATTCTTTTGAGCTGAGATTCCCCGCAGTTACTCCTGACATTTGTCATTCAAAAACTTCATGCGTTTGCCATTCAAGATACGGTGGTGAGAACACACACACATGGCACAGGCAAACAACACCTCTTGTAGTGCTCTGGGTTTCTGGTAGTTAACTGAGGAGATGGGATATTTTGTATTCGTTGGTATTCTGAGGTACCAAACTATGTCACACAGGTCTTGTTCTGTGTGGTCCCCTTGTGTGCAGGTTTTTGTGGGCAAATAGAAAATTACTATTTAAATTACAAATTACAAAAAAGAAAAGTTCCATTTTTGTTGTTGTTGTTGTTGTGCTTGAAAGTGAATCCACCCAGACACCTCATTCCTGCTTTAGTCTGCAGAGTCCAAGAGTGTCGAGGTGTCCAGGAGACAGAAGAGTCCGGAATGGACTCCTCCCACAGAGTAAAGAAGACCTGTCTCATCACACAGGAAGGTCTGTCTGTCTAAGCTCTGTCTCTCCCTCTGATCATCACAAAGGAAGGTCTGTCTGTCTAAGCTCTGTCTCTCCCTCTGATCATCACACAGGAAGGTCTGTCTGTCTAAGCCCTGTCTCTCCCTCTGATCATCACACAGGAAGGTCTGTCTGTCTAAGACCTGTCTCTCACACTGATCATCACACAGGAAGGCCTATCCATCTACACACACACACTCACTCACAAATATACATCAACAAGCACACAAACGCAAACAAACACACACACACACATGCCTACAGTAGACTAATGTGTACCGGTAGAGGGTTTGAGGTCTTTTTTCAGCCCATGATAGAGGTCCACTTTAACCAGTGTCTCCGTCAGTCTCCCAGGGCAGTTTGGAATTATCCCCTGAACCATTCCTTCCCATGGGTCTCCTTTTTCTTCTCCTCTCACTTCTGCAGGTTTACGGCTTTATGATCTAGCAGGCATATTGGATTTTGCCTTTTCAAATCCCTCATGCAGGTCTATACAGGGAGTTTGCTCTTATCCTGTCATAACATTTGCTATTTTCTTCTTTTTTTTTAGAGACTGTTCAATGCTGAATCCTGCCTCACACAGGAAGTCTGTCTGCTCACTAGCACCTGACTCTGCTTTACAATTGCGTTTCCTTTTAAGCCAAAATTCTGAAAGCCTTGGTTAATCACTCCACTCAGAGTCAAGGAACAAAGAGGCTTGGGGCCAACTGCACAGTTTAAGGCAAAATAATGACACGGAAAAACAAATGTGTGATTCATCTGTTAAAATATGGCTAACTGGTTCATTGGTTAATTGGTTAATTGCCTCCCAATTACTTTGCTGTTAAACACAGGACAGGTCTTCAGAAGGAAGTGCCCTGGCATTCGGCTGATGCTTTGATCTCATTGATGAGCTCAGTCAAACCTCACTGGGATCCTCTACTTCTACCCCGGGGTCCTTTTAATTACCCCACACTTATCATCGCACCTAGGCTAGGGGCAAACACTCCAACAGAAGGAGCTCTGTGATAACAGAGCAGAGGGATTGAAAAGCCCAGTGAACCTCAACATGAACAGAGAACAGTCTTAACAGAGGACAGTCTTAAATACGACATGAACAGAGGACAGTCTTAAATACAACATGAACAGAGGACAGTCTTAACAGAGGACAGTCTTAAATATGATATGAACAGAGGACAGTCTTAAATATGACATGAGCAGAGGACAGTCTTAAATATGACATGAACAGAGGACAGTCTAAAATACGACATGAATAGAGGACAGTATTAACAAAGGACAGTCTTAAATATGATATGAACAGAGGAGAGTCTAAAATATGACATGAACAGAGGACAGTCTTAAAAGAGGACAGTCTTAAATATGACATGAACAGAGGACAGTCTTAACAGAGGACAATCTTAAATATGATATGAACAGAGGACAGTCTTAAATATGACATGAATAGAGGACAGTCTTAAATAAGGCATGAACAGAGGACAGTCTTAACAGAGGACAGTCTTAAATATGATATGAACAGAGGACAGTCTTAAATATGACATCAAGAGAGGACAGTCTTAAATACGACATGAACAGAGGACAGTCTTAACAGAGCACAGTCTTAAATATGATATGAACAGAGGACAGTCTTAAATATGACATGAACAGAGGACAGTCTTAACAGAGGACAGTCTTAAATATGATATGAACAGAGGACAGTCTTAAATATGACATCAAGAGAGGACAGTCTTAAATATGACATGAGCAGAGGACAGTCTTAAAAACGACATGAACAGAGGACAGTCTTAACAGAGGACAGTCTTAAATATGATATGAACAGAGGGCAGTCTTAAATATGACATGAACAGAGGACAGTCTTTAAATACAACATGAACAGAGGAGAGTATTAAATATGATATGAACAGAGGACAGTCTTAAATATGATATGAACAGAGGACAGTCTTAAATATGATATGAACAGAGGACAGTCTTAACAGAGGACAGTCTTAAATATGACATGAACAGAGGACAGTCTTAAATATGACATGAGCAGAGGACAGTCTTAACCACGACATGAACAGAGGACAGACTTAAAAACGACATGAACAGAGGACAGTCTTAAATATGACATGAACAGAGGACAGTCTTAAATATGACATGAGCAGAGGACAGTCTTAACAGAGGACAGTCTTAAATATGACATGAGCAGAGGACAGTCTTAAACACGACATGAACAGAGGACAGACTTAAATACGACATGAACAGAGGACAGTCTTAAATATAACATGAACAGAGGATAGTTTTAACAGGGGACAGTCTTAAATATCACATGAACAGAGGACAGTCTTAAATACGACATGAGCAGAGGACAGTCTTATCCACGACATGAAAAGAGGACAGACTTAAATACGACATGAACAGAGGACAGTCTTAAATATGACATGAACAGAGGACAGTCTTAAATATGACATGAGCAGAGGACAGTCTTAACAGAAGACATTCTGAAATATGACATCAATAGAGGAGAGTATTAAATATAAAATGAACAGAGGACAGTTTTAAATACAACATGAATAGAGGACAGTCTTAACAGAGGACAGTCTTAAATATGATATGAACAGAGGGCAGTCTTAAATATGACATGAACAGAGGACAGTCTTAGATATGACATGAACAGAGGACAGTCCTAAAAACAACATGAACAGAGGACAGTCTTAAATATGACAACATGAATAGAGGAGAGTATTAAATATAAAATGATCAGAGGACAGTCTTAAATACAACATGAATAGAGGACAGTCTTAACAGAGGACAGTCTTAAATATGATATGAACAGAGGACAGTCTTAAATATGACATGAACAGAGGACAGTCTTAAATATGATATGAGCAGAGGACAGTCTTAAATATGACATGAACAGAGGACAGTCTTAAATACAACATGAACAGAGGAGAGTATTAAATATGATATGAACAGAGGACAGTCTTAAATACAACATGAATAGAGGACAGTCTTAACAGAGGACAGTCTTATATATGATATGAACAGAGGACAGTCTTATATATGACATGAATAGAGGAGAGTCTTAAATATAAAATGAACAGAGGACAGTCTTAAATACAACATGAATAGAGGACAGTCTTAACAGGACAGTATTAAATATCACATGAACAGAGGACAGTCTTAACATAGGAAAGTCTTGAATGTGATATGAACAGAGGACAGTCTTAAATATGACATAAACAGAGGACAGTCTTAAATACAACATGAACAGAGGACAGTCTTAAATACAACATGAACAGAGGACAGTCTTAACATAGGAAAGTCTTAAATGTGATATGAACAGAGGACAGTCTTAAATATGACATGAATAGAGGATAGTCTTAACAGAGGACAGTCTTAAATATGATATGAACAGAGGACAGTCTTAACAGAGGAAAGTCTTAAATATGATATGAACAGACGACAGTCTTAAATACGACATGAACAGAGGAGAGTATTAAATATGATATGAACAGAGGACAGTCTTAAATATGATATGAACAGAGGACAGTCTTAAATATGATATGAACAGAGGACAGTCTTAACAGAGGACAGTCTTAAATATGACATGAACAGAGGACAGTCTTAAATATGACATGAGCAGAGGACAGTCTTAACCACGACATGAACAGAGGACAGACTTAAAAACGACATGAACAGAGGACAGTCTTAAATATGACATGAACAGAGGACAGTCTTAAATATGACATGAGCAGAGGACAGTCTTAACAGAGGACAGTCTTAAATATGACATGAGCAGAGGACAGTCTTAAACACGACATGAACAGAGGACAGTCTTAAATATGACATGAACAGAGGACAGTCTTAAATATGACATGAGCAGAGGACAGTCTTAACAGAAGACATTCTGAAATATGACATCAATAGAGGAGAGTATTAAATATAAAATGAACAGAGGACAGTTTTAAATACAACATGAATAGAGGACAGTCTTAACAGAGGACAGTCTTAAATATGATATGAACAGAGGGCAGTCTTAAATATGACATGAACAGAGGACAGTCTTAGATATGACATGAACAGAGGACAGTCCTAAAAACAACATGAACAGAGGACAGTCTTAAATATGACAACATGAATAGAGGAGAGTATTAAATATAAAATGATCAGAGGACAGTCTTAAATACAACATGAATAGAGGACAGTCTTAACAGAGGACAGTCTTAAATATGATATGAACAGAGGACAGTCTTAAATATGACATGAACAGAGGACAGTCTTAAATATGATATGAGCAGAGGACAGTCTTAAATATGACATGAACAGAGGACAGTCTTAAATACAACATGAACAGAGGAGAGTCTTAAATATGATATGAGCAGAGGACAGTCTTAAATATGACATGAACAGAGGACAGTCTTAAATACAACATGAATAGAGGACAGTCTTAACAGAGGACAGTCTTATATATGATATGAACAGAGGACAGTCTTATATATGACATGAATAGAGGAGAGTCTTAAATATAAAATGAACAGAGGACAGTCTTAAATACAACATGAATAGAGGACAGTCTTAACAGGACAGTATTAAATATCACATGAACAGAGGACAGTCTTAACATAGGAAAGTCTTAAATGTGATATGAACAGAGGACAGTCTTAAATATGACATAAACAGAGGACAGTCTTAAATACAACATGAACAGAGGACAGTCTTAAATACAACATGAACAGAGGACAGTCTTAACATAGGAAAGTCTTAAATGTGATATGAACAGAGGACAGTCTTAAATATGACATGAATAGAGGATAGTCTTAACAGAGGACAGTCTTAAATATGATATGAACAGAGGACAGTCTTAACAGAGGAAAGTCTTAAATATGATATGAACAGACGACAGTCTTAAATACGACATAAACAGAGGACAGTCTTAAATATGCTATGAACAGAGGACAGTCTTAAATATGACATGAGCAGAGGACAGTCTTAAATACGACATGAACAGAGGACAGTCTTAAATACAACATGAACAGAGGACAGTCTTAAATACGACATGAACAGAGGAGAGTATTAAATATGATATGAACAGCGGACAGTCTTAAATACAACATGAATAGAGGACAGTCTTAACAGAGGACAGTCTTAAATATGATATGAACAGAGGACAGTCTTAAATATGACATGAACAGAGGACAGTCTTAAATATGATATGAGCAGAGGACAGTCTTAAATATGACATGAACAGAGGACAGTCTTAAATACGACATGAACAGAGGACAGTCTTAAATACAACATGAACAGAGGAGAGTATTAAATATGATATGAACAGAGGACAGTCTTAAAAACAACATGAATAGAGGACAGTCTTAACAGAGGACAGTCTTATATATGATATGAACAGAGGACAGTCTTATATATGACATGAATAGAGGAGAGTCTTAAATATAAAATGAACAGAGGACAGTCTTAAATACAACATGAATAGAGGACAGTCTTAACAGAGGACAGTCTTAAACACGACATGAACAGAAGACAGTCTTAAATACGACATGAACAGAGGACAGTGTTAAATATGATATGAACAAAGGGCAGTCTTAAATACAACACGAATAGAGGACAGCCTTAACAGAGGGCAGTCTTAAATATGACATGAACAGAGGACAGTCTTAAAAGTGTGTTTTACACAAGCGCGCTTCTTCTAATACCACTTAACAGACAAAAGACATTTCAGTTCACTCTCACAACTCACTCTGTTCACTCCCTCTGTTCACTCCCTCTGTTCACTCTCTCTGGTCTCTCGATTAGTTCAGATGCCCAACACACTTTCTTTGTCCATTTTCTCCAGACCCTGTTCTCTCTGCATTCTTTCAGCCCTTGCCAGCTTACTGCTTCAGTTCATGTGCTCTACTCACTCACTTTATTCACCCTCTCAACTCACTCTAACTGTTCACACACTCTACTGCATTCTTTCCGTTCACATGCCCCACTCCTGCTACCATCCGGTTCTCTCTCTCAATACACTCTCTCTTTCACATTCCCAACTCAAATCACTCTTTCAGTGTGTTCATTCTATTCACATTCTCAGATCATTCTCATCTCACGCTCAGATCATTCTCTAAACTCAGTCTCTATGTTCATTCTATCAACTCACTTTTTCAATTTACTCTGTTCACGTAGTCTCACCGTTGTGGACCTGTTTATCCAGAGTTTGACTTCCACAGCGGACACTCTGAGCTGCTAATGTTGTTATGACCTGCTAGCATCCTGCTAATAGAATGGACGAGTGGGTCGATCTCAAACACGTTGATCATCTTTTACGGCTGAGCTGGAGCACGCAGCATCAGGCTTTGATACACTTCCTGCTGTTCTGCTATGGTTTCCAATGAGAGCCCTGATGCACAGATGTTAACACCATCAGACCATGGTGAAGATTCTCTGCTGTGGGACAAATAGAGTCTTTACATCACCTTCCAGTGTTCAGTCAGACCACGGCCATGTGATACACACACACACACACACACACACACACAGAGAAGTGTGCAGTGCTATTTTGAGTTAGCTGTGTGTGAACGGCTGAGGGTGATGGCCTCTCTGCATGTGTGTGTCTGTTTCCGTGGGAATTCTCATTAGAGACTGAGCTCTAATTAATCTTTGTTCCTGACCCCAGCGCCCTAAATCATCCCCCAACATGTGAGAACTGGTGGGTGTGCGGGAGGCCAGGAATGACATGCGGAAAAAACTCCTAAAGGAAGAGGTCTGTTTTCGTGCCACTGCAGACAATCTTCTTATGTGACCAAATTAAAAACATTATTGTCTTCGTGGACACTGTCCCTGAAGACACAACAACATTGTGTGCATGTGGAATGTGTGTGTGTGTGTGTGTGTGTGTGTGTGTGTGTGTGTGTGTGTGTGTGTGTGTGTGTGTGTGTGTGTGTATGTGTTCGAGGATGGACAGTGTGTTTCTGCAAAGAGCCTGTTTGTGTAATTCACTCCTTGCCTGCAGTTGAAGGACCTGAATGTTACTGTAACTCAACCCTTCATCTCTCTCTCTCTCTCTCTTTCTCTCTCTTTCCATCCCTCTATCACTCTCTTTCTCTCTCTCCCTCTATCTCTACCTTTATAGTGTTTTTAAAACCGCTTGTCACTACGATTTAATTAAAATTTCTATCTTGGAAACATAACATGTTTATTAGAAATGTGGATATATTGTAAGCGTACAGCTGACGCAATGCGGACCGATTCGACTTTAGTCCATCAGCACTCTGGCTAACGTAGGAATAACTTGCCCCAACACGCCCCAAGACGGTGTGTGTGGTTGGGCGGGTTAAGGCTGCGTGGGAGAAGAGCGGAGATTACAGAGCTGGACGCTCGCTTTCCGTTCTCAGTCCTGTGTGCTCCATGAGGTGGTGTGTCACTCTGCACCTCCAGTTTTCCATATAGGCCCCTGCACCGTGGAACACGATCAGTCCCCCCTGCCGAGAAGGTCTGATGGCACCAAGTGGAACGCCTCCCTCCTTGCCATAGGCTTTAATCTTCATAATCCAAGGGGGTGATAAATTCCCTGAACCCATGACTGAGCACAGCCTCCTACATTCCTTCTCACTCTTTGGCTCCAAAGCGACACTCGGCCGTGTGTAAGTGTGTAGCAGGGTTTGAACCATAACATCCTGCTTCTCCGACTTATCGAAATAGATGTTTGCCACCGAGTTGTTTTTCACCGTAATGACCCCGTTTCATGTTCCTACCTGAAACGGGCACACAGCTCAGTCTGGCTCGTCTCCAACGTTGTGTGATGTGGGGAGAATGGATGGTAGCTAACAGCAGGGGGCGACATGGAAGAGCAAGGAAGGGACATAGCGAGACGCCACCGCTGTCCCCACGGGGAGGACTCCTCAGGCAAAGCGCTGGAATCAGAGCACACGCGAGGTCCAAGAGCCGCCCGCCATAAATAATTCCAGAATTAACTCAAAGGAAAATGCAGCGTGCTCCAGCTGAGATCGCGTATAAGGGCCATGGTCCATTCTCATTTGTGCTTCTGCCTCCAGCACGACCTGCAATACAGAGACCAGGCACCTGTGAAGCCACAGTGAACTCCACTAACACATTCTCTGGTTTATCTCTGTTTCAGATGTGCCTCTGGGAACCTGGCTGTTGGAGCAGTCTTCAAGGAGTCTGAGGGGCTTTTCCCAAAGCTGAAATCTCATTGGCTGCCTGTTTTCAGAGATCCTGTAAGGTAAGACTCATATTTGTCGGAAAAGCCACCAAGCAATCAGGTGACTTTCTGGAATTCTGGTGTTTATGTGAGTTGCTTGACATGCGCTGAGCTAAAGATGGCCATGACCACAGTCAAAGGGACCAGTGCTCATTCTGAGCATACAAGACTGAAATGAATCCTAAACAAGACAAAACAGAAGTGGAGAGACTCCACGTCTGAGCATGAATCTCCTCCTCCCTGGGTGACATTTTTGCCCAAAGGGCATTGTGTGAGTGGAAATTGCTCCCAGGTGTCAGGCATGTCACCTCTACACGTTTAAATGGATCCTCGGAAATGCCAGCAGGAACCAAAAGACCCCGGAGGGCCGGAGCTCTCCGGTGCTCTGGTTTCCCGTCACGTTCTCTGGCTTGGTCCTATGGCATGAAAATGACGAAAAAAAATGAATCAGCCCGCGTAAATATGAGACAACGGAGACCGAAATAAGGCCTTTATTTTGGAGGTTCTTCTCTGATCCCCGTATTTGCGGCCTAATCTAGTTGAAGCCTGGCTCTCTCAGAGTGGCCGGAGTGTAGAATACACATGTGATTTCTCCTGTGCTACTCCTACACACAGCCACAGGCAGAAGTATGTTGGTGGTCTTTATGCAGCATGTGGATTTTGCCGCATAGACATAGAATATCAGATTGGGACGGTATGATGGAGAAGCTTCTCTATAAACACACTGATACTGTTACACTGGATGTGCCATGTGGGTCCTTGAAACTTTCTCCTCACACAAGATCAGGACCAACTACCCTGAGCTGTTAGTGGGGTAGTTGGAGTGGTAGGATTACACTTAAAATGTACACACAGAAAAACACCAACAATTTAGCAACTCTCTCTCCTCCCCTCTCTCTCTCTCTCCCTCTCTCTCTCTCTCCCCCTCTCTCTCCCTTCCCCTCTCCTCCCTCTCTCTCTCTCTCCCTCTCTCTCTCTCTCTCCCCCTCTCTCTCCCTTCCCCTCTCCTCCCCCTCTCCCTCTCTCTCTCTCCCACTCTCTCTCATCCCCTCTCTCTCGCTCTCCTCCCTCTCTCTCTCTCCCTTCCCCTCTCCTCCCCCTCTCCCTCTCTCTCTCTCCCACTCTCTCTCATCCCCTCTCTCTCGCTCTCCTCCCTCTCTCTCTCTCTCCTCTCTCTCTCTCTCTCTCGCTCTCTCCTCCCCTCTCTCTCTCTCTCCCTCTCTCTCTCTCTCTCTCTCCCCTCTCTCTCTCCCTTCCCCTCTCCTCCCCCTCTCCCTCTCTCTCTCTCCCACTCTCTCTCATCCCCTCTCTCTCGCTCTCCTCCCTCTCTCTCTCTCTCTCCTCTCTCTCTCTCTCTCTCACTCTCTCCTCCCCTCTCTCTCTCTCTCTCTCGCTCTCTCCTCCCCTCTCTCTCTCTCTCTCTCGCTCTCTCCTCCCCTCTCTCTCTCTCTCGCTCTCCTCCCTCTCTCTCTCTCTCTCTCTCTCTGTCTCTCTCTCCCCTCTCTCCCTTCCCCTCTCCTCCCCCCCCTCTCTCTCTCTCCCTCTCTCTCTCTCTCCTCCCTCTCTCTCTCTCTCCTCTCTCTCTCTCTCTCTCTCTCTCTCTCTCGCTCTCTCCTCCCCTCTCTCTATGTTAGTAGTCCATACCCAACCTGCCCAATAATCTGTAGTACATCTGCATTATTTCACATTCCATGTTTTCCTTTGTTTTTACATTAGTTGCATAAGAAGATGCATTTTGCAATATTACATCCTGGCTGTGCTTTATTGGCAGTATAGAGGCATGATTAAGTCATTACAGACACATCTGCCATCCTAATTCCTTAGTAATTTTCAGAGGACTGGGTTGTATTGGCCTAGTGGAGATGACGCTTAATCTAACTGCTGCTGTAAGACTGATTACAGGCGCGGGCAGCAGAGCGCAGGCCCCTGCTGTTCCCAGGTCAGTAGAGGATGGACGGGCACATGCTTGGGGATTTATGGAGGTGTTCTGTGTCTCACTGAGGAGACAGCGATGTTCTGTGTCTCACTGAGGAGACAGCGATGTTCTGTCTCACTGAGAAGACAGAGATGTTGTGTCTCACTGAGGAGACAACGATGTTCTGTGTCTCACTGAGGAGACAGCGATGTTCTGTGTCTCACTGAGGAGACAGCGATGTTCTGTCTCACTGAGAAGACAGAGATGTTCTGTCTCACTGAGGAGACAACGATGTTCTGTGTCTCACTGAGGAGACAGAGATGTTCTGTGTCTCACTGAGGAGACAGAGCTGCACTCTTTTGTTTAGGCACAAAAGGATTGATTTCTCACTTGCACCCCATATTTTCATGTTTTTATAATTTTCAGAAATATCTTTTAAGACATTTTGCCATCAGGACAATCTAATCACAGTGTGTTTGCTAAATAAATGTCTGCTGGCTTTGTCCAAGAAAAGTGTAGTATCTTCAGTGGCCTCAGAAGGTGTTAAAGTGTGAGATGAGATGAGCCCTCACGGAGACACTCCAGTCTTTCTGCCGGTCTTCTGACGTCAGGGCCTGTCTGATGTAGCCAGCAGAGAACACAGCAGTGAGGCTCTAATGGAAAAACTCTGTCCTTCAAATCCAAAGGGGTTTTGTTTTTCCTCCGGACGACAAGGCTGAGGGACAAGGAGCACTCAGGTCTCCTTCAGTGTGCACTCAAGCTGTTGGTGAAGGGATCACAGAATGAGAAGGTCCCAGCTGTGCCTGCACATGGTGCTCCCATATCAGCAGCTGATGGAAAGGTCATGTGAAGATCTGAATTAACAGAGGCAGATTTCATGCTCTGCTATGCTACACACAGCTCTGGAGCTTCTTTGCGCTGGGCCAGTCTTTCCTCACTGCTTTGGAGCTCATGACGTTGCCCGACAGGCACTGATTAGGACAAAGCTGCATATTTCAGAAGAGGTGAACATACTTGGCTTTGAGTTTCACTACTTTACTTTACGTTAACTTGCTTAAACTTACTTTATGTTAACTTGCCTGTCACACAACTTCTAAATGATCTGAACATGATAAGAAGTGTTTTTTTTCTAAATGAATGAATGAATGGATGGATGGATGAATGGATGAGTGAAGGATTGAATGAAAGATCAATTGTTTATTTTTAAACAAATAAGAAAACCAAGAAACTGCACCCAGAAAGATGGTGCAGTGTGTCATCATTTAGTTACACGCAAAGACTCCATATATAGTAGCGTATCTGTTTAAATATGGAGGTTTCAGCACTCTGGACAGCTTCTATGGGTTCCCAGGAGAGGGGGGGGTGTTCGGTGTTTCAGAACCACAGCCAGCTCCTCAGAAAACCCAGCCAGGTCTTAGCAATCACAGTTCACTCATACTCCGTTCCGAAGGGAGCCTGAGAGGTACTGGATCAGAGGAAAAGCTGGTCTGGAGTAGAATCCTGGTGGACTGAACCGAGGCTTAACAGTCACTAACAGTTTCTGAAAGCTAATGAAAGCTAATTATTATTTTAATAAAAAGCTAATGTTGTTTTAAATGAGCAGGACTTTTCTGGTACTATTGTAAACCCTTTCAGATTATAGAACAGTAATTTCATGGTGTGACAGTCATTAAATGAATGCTGTTTTCCTACTGGAATGTTGGGAATGGGAATTCTGTTTTCACTGTGAAAGCGTGTGTACTGAAGGAAGCTAAATTGTGTTTTAAACAAAGAAAGAAAAAATAGAAGCTTCATTGAAAGCATTGCTGTGCCCTTATGCCCTCTGACCTCAGTGATGGGAAGGGGAGATTTCAAGCTTGGTCTCAGGAATACTGCACTGAGGGTGTTTACGTTCATGTGGCCAAAGAACTTGCTTAATGTGCATCTTCCCAGTGGAACATTGTGGAGAAACTGAGCACAGAGTGTGAGTAATGGGTTAGTGACACATTTTTATTGTTTTGGCTCCATGTTCAATCACATAGTGCCTATGAAGTTAAACTGTAGAATGCTCACTTTATTTCTGGGGTTGAACCAGCTCAAATCCGTTAAACTGTGCAGGAATTACAGTCAGTTTTATACACACTCTGCCTTTTTTAGGGTGTTCACTGGCCAGTTAGCTGCTCTGTGCGTGTGGACCATCTGTGAGTCCCTGCATAGTGGATCTTTGCACAAGAAAGCTAACATGAGACCCAGGGAGGACACTAGATGTGGCAAATGACATTATGTTGTCTAAGGTCACCATAGTAACCATATACAATTAGGTAATGTACCTGGTTATATAATGTGTTGAACTAACTAACTAAATACATTGCCAAAATACATGTATGTCTTTGTTAGTGAGGCACCAAAACAGTGGTAATTGGTAGTAAATGTGTCATCGGTGAGTTGTTCCAGCACACTCAGAGTTATAAGCTCATGTCTGTGGTACTAAAGTCTTACAGTTTTAGATGAAGCAGGTTGACTTTCAGGTGAAGAAAGGGTGTATTTTTAGAATGAGCATGTGTCAGCTGTTGAACTGAAAGACAAAGACTCCTAAGTAGTAGGCGGGTTTGTTATTTGCTAGTATTAACTACAGAAAAGAAGTGTTGAGCCTTTCATGTACACACACACCCACCCACACACACACACACACACACACACACACTCACACACACACACACACTCACACACACACACACACACACACAAATAAACAAATGTATACTCACTTATGAGTGAATGTTTCACATTTGCTTCGTGCCGTCTGGTGTGCAGCGTTTTGAAGCGTCTAGTTGTGCCAATAAACAGTAGTATAATCTCAGAAAAAAACCCAGAAAAACAGAGGACAGTTCACAAATGATGGAGTCAGTGATCTCCAGCCAGGCAGGGGAGAAGCCCATTAAAGTGTTAAAGTCAGATCATTTATGAACCTGCGCAATGAAACAGGAGACCATAAACGAGGCACAGTCAATTAGTGTGTGTGTGTGTGTGTGTGTCTGTGTGTTTGTGTTATGTGTGTGTGTGTGTGTGTGTGTCTGTGTCTGTGTCTGTGTGTGTTAGTTAATCTATGCTTCTACATGTGTCCCTAAAAAACTGAAGTTTATGATGTCATCAGGTTTAACGGGAGACGAGGTCAGTCCAGGTTTCATACGCTTGGGAGACCAGAGCCTCTGCAAACAGGGAAAGGTCATAGAAAACTCATTTATGATTTAGCCTGGCTGTCACTCATGGGGTGGGGAGGATAATATGAAAAGATAATCTGTTCAAACACTGATAGATAGATTGTCTGAAACGCCCTCATCTGACGTGAATGTGAACGTGAGTGGACTTACGCTTGTACTAAAGAGCAATTCTGACTGAGAATGTGGCAGTGCATTGATAATACCTATCAATACTTTTCATATTGATCAATACTGCTTATAATACCTATCAGTACTTATCATGTTAATCAATACTGCTTATAATACTTATCAATACTTACCATGTTGATCAATACTGCTTATGTTGCATCCCTATGCCTCAGGACACTGATTGGGCTGTATTAGTTTGCTGTATGTGTGTATGTGTTTGGTGGGTTCAGGGGTTGGAGTGTTGGAGGGCTGGAGGATTTGGAGTGTTGGGGTGTTGGGGGGTTGGAGTGTTGGGGTTGAGGGGGTTGGAGGGTTGGAGTGTTGGGGGGTTGGAGGGTTGGAGTGTTGGGGTGTTGGGGGGTTGGGTGGTTGGAGTGTTGGGGTTGAGGAGGTTGGAGGGTTGGGGTGTTGGGGTGTTGGAGTGTTGGGGGTTGGAGGGTTGGGGTTGAGGGGGTTGGAGGGTTGGGGTGTTGGGGTTGAGGGGGTTGGGGTGTTGGAGTGTTGGGGGGTTGGAGGGTTGGAGTGTTGGGGTTGAGGGGGTTGGGGTGTTGGGGTTGAGGGGGTTGGGGTGTTGGTGAATAGTGCAGGTAATTAAGCATATTTTGCCCTCCAAGTGTTGTAAACTTTTCTGTTTCCACTGACCAGAACACAAGACACTGTAGGCCCTGTTATCACCCACACAGAGTGTCTTCACACTGGCCGTCTGTAGGAGACTGTGGGCATGTTTATGTTTATATCAATCGTATATATGTTGCTTTCTGGGCAAATATTACTATTTAATAATTCATTATTTAAAATATAGCCAAATATATATTTGATATAGATCAAAGGAATGTGTGTGTAAATAATTTTTAACAAACATAAACATTCTGGTAAAGAAAAGGCAGTTTTCCTGTTCATCGCTAAATAATGTAATTACTGGAATATTGCCACCTGCCTATATCATTGTTTTTAGGGCTCAGGGCACTAATGCAAGATGATTGGCTGTTATCTGCCAGGCCCCTCCCCCTGCTCGCTTCCTTCCTGTCTTGGCCTCTTATCGAAGCTCCAGTCTCTTCGGTGGTGTGCGCAACGCTTATCTTGCCGTGAGAGCCTGTTTAGTGCGGACAAGCTCGTCTTGTTTTCCCTGTGGCTGAGAAAGACACACCTCAGCTTCTCAGGATACGGAGTCAGGCCCCCCACCCACGGTGAGTACAGACGGTAGTGTCCAGCCCGTGTCCGGCATTTAGAGAGGCTTTTTTCTGATAGCGAGGGGCGGACTAGACATACAAGCACCAGGGCAGGACAGAAGTGATCCGCTCGGGGACGTATCGGCGATGTCTCCGCTACTGTCCAACATCGCTCCAATGCTAACAGTGGTGAGACGGCAATCTCGCAAACACTGAAGTTCTGAATTCCTCAGTAAACAAGAGTGCAGGTCTGTTTTCTGAGCCCACCTAAACATGTGTTTCAAACGTAGGGTCTGGATTCTCCCTGAATCCTGGCGGGAGGAGACGGTGTCCGTTTTGACGTCCTTCCACATGGATAAGGGTGCAGACTGCGTAAAACTGGGTGAACTACTGCGTGTTAAGGAGGACTGAGAGCGGCTGCTTCAGAAGGAGACTGCTTTCGTGAAAAGGGCGTTTTGTCTCCTAAATAGATCTTTAACGTAGGCCAACTGGATTTATTTCTTACATCTTCATGCATTTTTCATTAATGACTGTCGTGGGAGCGTTAGGCCTTGTCCGGGAAGCAACCCGGGTGTATCAGCGCAGGGACGGGCAAAATTAGACCGATACATCCCCAGAACGAGAGTGACGCACGTCTGTGCCAGCAGTTTATCACTCGCCGCTGAAAGCCTGTCTGTTTTTAGTGTCCTGGTCTGAGACAGTCCCACCCTCAGTCAGCAAGACGTGCTACACGCCCTGTGGTTTCGCTCGATTGCTCCTGGAAGCTTCCACATCCCAGACACCCCAGAGGGCTTCAGCTTGGGAGACACATGGCCACATGGCAGTGAAGAACTACAGGTTTGCTTAACCTGCCTGTTCCTCACTGCTGGAGCGTCGAGCCCACTTATGTTTTGGAAGCTAATGATAGCCTATCACTTACAGCCCAGACAGAAGGTGACTCTTTGTTTTAATCTCCATCTACTGCACATCGTAAGAGCCAGCATTAGTCACTCCAGCATTGAAGAGAAGAGGGACAATATTAGGCAGCAGGAGAAGAGGTGAGGAGCGAGGCCGTGTGGTAAAGCCGTCTGCGTCAGTGAGACAGTATGTGGTGAGTAGCTGGGATGAAGGCCTGAAGCCACACTGCCAGCTTAAACAAAGAGGAAACAGAATTGCTCTGCACCTCAAAGCGCTGAGTTTGAAAACAATAATCTCCCCTGGCAACCATCACACATGTGATGGCCGAACATCCCAAACAGAACAGCAGCACGCAGTCTGTTCGCCATGGAAACAGGAGCTGGTGCCTCCTGAGAACTGGGAGGTGTGTTTGCCCTGCACTGTCCGTCTGCTGTTCTAATGTTTCAAACATGACTGTGGCTGTCACTCTGTGTGATTACATTTACCTGCGGAAGCTGAGCTTCTTGTCCCACTTCCTCTCTGCAGCTGTGTTGATTGTAGCTGGCATGTCTCCTCTGCTCTCTGGTACTCCCTCTCTGTGCCACGCTCGGCCTGTTACGGCTCCTTTCTAAAACATCACACTTTCATTTCCACATATTTCCATTTATTGGCTGTACCGAGTTTCTGAGCATCACACTGTAGCTTGTTTCTGAGTCTGTGTTTCTGGATGAGGTACATTGATCATGAGAGACAGCATGCTAACGCTGGACCAAAGACGCTGGACCAACATTTGTGCATATGTGCACTCTTTCTTGGGGTTATGTGTTCTGCCTTTTGAGCCCCTCCCTCCCCCTGCACACACCCCCCCACACACACACACACACACAAACACACACACACACACACACGAGACGAGACCTTTAACGCTGCCAGATCTTACTGAGCTGGCTGACCAAGTTATAAAAGCTGTTAATATCACATCATGCCCTGTCTGGAGAAGCTAGCATTATGTGACATTTTGAATAGATATCCAAAATAATATCTAAAAATAAATCAATCAATAAACAAATAATAATAATAATAATAATAATAATAATAATAATACATTATCATAATGGTGGGATATGTTGTAGGTAGCCACTAATTTCCTACCACCACCATACACACACACACACACACACACACACACACGGGCTTGGAAAGGTCAGCTTACTGCAGGCTCTTCTGTCTGAGACCACAAGCCACAGTAAAGTCACATTCTTAAGCAGATAAAATGCTTCATATTTATGTATTTCATTTTCCCTCTGGGTGGAGGGAAGGTCACCCTCTTATGTGCCATAGATGGGGAAGAAGAAGCAAAGGAGAGAAAGAGAGAAGAAGAGAGAGAGAGAGAGAGAGAGAGAGAGAGAGAGAGAGAGAGCAGGAGAGAGAGAGAGGGAGAGAGAGAGAGAGAGAGAGAGAGAGAGAGAGAGAGAGAGAGAGCAGGAGAGAGAGAGAGAGAGAGAAAGACTAGTGCTTAGTTAAGCAAGCCTGGGACATGCAGTGAGTTTCAAAGTCTTCCGTGTTTATGCAACATCTTTCGTTTTGACACAGGGAGTGTTGGATTTGTGGATGTACAAATGTCAAAGATTTCCCCCCTGTTGGCACTGCTGGGCCCTCAGAGGTCTCTCCCTCTCTCTCTCTCTCTCTCTCTCTCTCTCTCCCTCCATTTCCTCTCTCTCTCTCTCTCTCTCTCTCTCTCCCTCTCCCTCTCTCCCTCCATTTCCTCTCTCTCTCTCTCTCTCTCTCTCTCTCTCTCTCTCTCTCCCTCTCTCTCTCTCTCTCTCTCTCTCTCTCCCTCCATTTCCTCTCTTTCTCTCTCTCTCTCTCTCTCTCTCTCTCTCTCTCTGAAGACCTGGATGAATGTCTTTGCTTTTTGACGGCTGTTATCAGCTGGAAGAGCTGAGGATGGCACAGAAAAGACATGAAGTTTTGTTTTTATTTTCCAGGTGTCTGAGGAAATTGGTCTCAAACGCCTAACTGAGATGCATCTCGGTCTGTGGAAAATGCCAGCAAGAGTTCTCCCACGGCAACTCGCAGAGTCCGGCGTCTTATAAATAACTTATCAACCAAAAATGTTATTAGCAGTTAATTGAATTAGCCCAACTAAATGAACTCATCACCCTGAACAGCGTAACAGAGGAGAATGTGATCACAGTGCAGGCAGCTGTTTGCATATTCAGAATGAGCCCAGAGAGGACAGATATGTTGTTAGATGACTCACACCAAAGACACCAAACTCACAGCAGCAGTTCCTGCCATATTTGTTACATCAGCTTTTCCTGTGCAAAGGCTAAACTAAGCATGAGGTTTCACACAGCACTGTATCCTGAGAGACTCCTTCCTCCTGTCTGCTACACACACTTCTGTTACTCCTGAAACAGGGGGACTGTTACACACACCTCTGTTACACTTGAACCAGGGGGACTGTTACACACACCTCTGTTACACCTGAATTAGGGGGACTGTTACACACACCTCTGTTACACCTGAATTAGGGGGACTGTTACACACACCTCTGTTACACCTGAATTAGGGGGACTGTTACACACACCTCTGTTACACCTGAAACAGGGGGACTGTTACACACACCTCTGTTACACCTGAATTAGGGGGAATGTTACACACACCTCTGTTACACCTGAATTAGGGGGACTGTTACACACACCTCTGTTACTCCTGAAACAGGGGGACTGTTACACACACCTCTGTTACACTTGAACCAGGGGGACTGTTACACACACCTCTGTTACACCTGAATTAGGGGGACTGTTACACACACC
>NC_137512.1:1222500-1245000 GCF_041902795.1 Electrophorus electricus
AAAGCAGTAAGAGGACGGTCTAATTTGCATTTCCAGATCCCATAATGGTAAAGTATAATGGGAATTTCTGCAATGGAGCTAAAACGGACCAGAAATGAGCAAAGAATAAAATAACGATGTGATTCCCAATAATGCAAAATCTGTGTTTAGAGGAGAAATCATTTTCTATCTTTCCTTGAAAGAAATGACTTCAATTCCCCAAACAATAGCCTCTGCTCAGGCTGTGTCTGCCATGCTGACCTGTCTCCCTCCAGTCAAGAGACAGCCTTTGTGTGTGTGCAGGTTTACGTTTGCCGTCATTAGTGTGGTTTTGGAGTAGACGCCAGAACTCACCTCCCCTCCTCCGTAAGTCCCACGGCTCACAATGACGCGTGATTGTGGTGAATCACTTGGGCAATTGACATTTCTCTTAATGTGAGAGTCTTTGCTTCTCACGCCCGTCGCTCGGTATGCAAAGCGCCTTCGCCCACGGCGCCAGCGTCGTAGCCGTGGATATCGCTCGGGAATAAAGAGACTGGACAGAGAGGCGGTGAGACGCGGTCGCATTAGACCCTCGCAGTGTGGTGTGTTTATCAGCCATGCGCACACGCAGCTATGCCGAGGCTCAAGGGGCACGAGACGACATCAGTGGGCACTTAGCCTCCCGTTACCCGGACGACAGCGGAGCCAGGGTTGGGAGAGGGCCAGGAGGCAATATCCACCTCTTGCTGCCATTCCCACACGGCCCTTCCTCAGGACTCACCGCAGAAACAGGCAGCAAAATCAAGCGGGAAACCCACCACAGAACGGCCGTAACGCACCGGGGCTCTGCTCTGTTTATATTCATAGATTAAGTTTTCTTTCTCACTAAATTCCACCTTCATGAACAGTTCAGTCCAGTCAAGTCGGTCCACACAGCTACACTTTCTCTGGCTCGCACTCTGCCCCCTGCTGGCCGGCCTTGGTAAATGATTTTCCGGGTCTCTGGCAGGTTACTTGTCTGTCCAAGCTCCGGCCCAGTGCCTTTGTCTCAGATTTGAATGGCAGTGGCCCCAAGGTTGGTCTGGGAAAAACCTGCCATGTGTGAGCTGGATTTATTGGATTTACCGGCAGGTGCTGCATGGCCGTGGACATCCACCGCTGAGAACAGGAACAGAGAGTGTGCAGTCAGCTGCACAGGGGTCAGATTTTCAGTTGTGTGCTATGGTCACAGGCTAATCTGGAGCTTTTCTCCTGTGGATCCCAGAGTCTCAGCTACACGAGGTTTAAACCCTGAGCCCTCTGGACATGAAGCAGATGCCTGGACTGTGTCTCTGTGTCTTTGTGTCTTTTTGAAGTCTGATCTTCTTTTTTTATTTTCACTGTTTTTTTCTCTTTTTTATAACTTCTACTTCTAATACAACAATTCTCCCAGTGAAATGAGTAAGAACAAAGACCGGCGAGTGTATTTGCAGCACTCATTAACTGAAAGGACAAGTTTGAATACTGTGGCAAAGTCTTTTAGCACGTTGGACTGACAGACAGTTCAGCCATCCAAATCCCCCCATCCCCCACGGCGTGTGGACAGACCCTCCCCTCTGCAGACATTCATCCTGGGTCGGTGTAATCAGAGGGCCCTCGGAGCTACTGCTGGAGGTAATCTGTCTTCAAGGCACTGAAGTGTGGTGATCACAGATATTATATCGCATCCTTCCTCCCCAAACCAGGAGCAGTGTGTCAATCTGCCATGCCATCAGCTGAGCTCGACGTATGAGCAGCAAAACAACTCAGGAAAAAAGTGCACTATCAAAGTGTACTAACTACCATAACAAGAAATAAATGTTTGGCAAGAGAATGGCTTTAGAATGGCTTTAAAAAAGAAAAACATTTTGATTATTTTATTATTCATTATTTGCAGACAAAACAATCTATCCCCCTCTCCAGCACACACACACACACACACACACACACTCAAAAGTCATGCAAAATGATATTAGCTTTACCTATTTGGACTGACAGCACTGATACTGTAGAAGGGTGTGGAAATATCTAATCTGTTTGGGGTGAAGATTAATGACAGAAAAACAATTAAACGTCCCTAATGCCATAGTTCTTCTAATTACATATGGCATCAAAGACAAAGACCATGGAGCATAAAGAAATCATCAGAGAGACAGAGACAAAGAGAGAGAGAGAGAGAGAGAGAGAGAGAGAGGGAGAGAGAGAGAGAGAGAGAAAGAGAGAGAGAGAGAGAGAGAGAGAGAGAGAGAGGACTGTATTAATACATAGCATTTAACTTTTAACACCCATCACCAATTTCTCTGAGCAATTTGCCTGTGTTTTGTATGCACTTGTTGTAATCAGCTCACTAAATGAAAGTGTTTAATGAGCTGGGATGGGGGGTTGGAGCTGAGGGTCTGTGTTGGGGGTTAGTGTTGGAGGTGGGGATCAGGGTTGGTGCTGGGGGTTAGTGTTGGAGGTGGGGATCAGGGTCGGTGTTGGGGGTTAGTGTTGGAGGTGGAGCTGAGGGTCTGTGTTGGAGGGTTAATGTTGGAGGTGGGGATCAGGGTTGGTGCTGGGGGTTAGTGTTGGAGGTGGGGATCAGGGTCGGTGTTGGGGGTTGGTGTTGGAGGTGGAGCTGAGGGTCTGTGTTGGGGGTTAGTGTTGGAGGTGGAGCTGAGGGTCGGTGTTGGGGGTTAGTGTTGGAGGTGTGTCTGAAGGTTACCTCTGTGATGCTTTTATCCTGCCCCTACCATGTGCCAGCACAGCTGTGTGCCTTCTCAGAGCCAGTTAGCATCGTGCGACAGTCACTGTATTTTTAAATGGTGTATGTTAAGTAAGGGTTACTGCAGACCTCACTGAAAAAAATCACTTCAAATAGTACTAAAGTCTAAAATCCAATTCCACGACAACATAATGAATTCTCTCCCTAACTTCAACTGTGTTTCAGTCTCTACCACCGTATTTCAGAACGCTTGGACTACAGCATTGCTAAAAAGCTGCTGTGGTTACATTTGAAAATAATCTGGTAGACTCTCATTATTCACAAACAAGCGTTCCCCCCGAGCGCAGTTCTGTGTTGTCAAAATAACAGCAAGAGAAGCGATGAGTCTTCGCTCTCAGTAGAGTCATTTACGTGGATGGCAGACGCCATGTGTAGGTGATTCACTGGCAATCCGGGTGAAGCTAGGGGATCAATTAGGCCTCCAAACCCTCTGCTGCAGACCCCATTGGATGGCTCTCCCATTTCAATTTCTGCCATTATTATTAATGTTTTCCTCTCTCCAGATTCTGAGCACCTCTATGTCAGTCTGAGCCTGACGAGGGCAAAAACAATCGATTATATTCATGGGCTTTAAACCCATGGAGACCAGCTGGGCTTTAGCAGACATCCATATGATCGTGACATCTACTGAGAAATCTGTCATGCTCATCACTGTCTAGCACTGAAAACTGCAGATTATTTTCTATTATATTGATGTTATGATAGTTAGTACACTACAGGCTTTTTTATGATACTGCTACCATTACAGTGAGTATTAGGTACAGGACTGTTGGGTGAGCTGATATAACTGTTATGTTATGTGAACATACTGAGGTGAAGGAGCTATATTCCAGGCTGTGTTTGAGAGGTTCAGCGCATGGCGTGTAATTAAGAGCGAGGTTTGGGTCAGACGAAGCCGGCAGAAGACGGCCGCATCCTCACCCGGCGCCGCATCTGTGCTCCTGATTATCTTCCTCTGTTTAGCATTTATGTGGCGGAGCAGATCTGCTCAGGGGGACTGATTTAAAATAGCGCTTGAATTAGCTTGAGAGAAGAAGAGCTCTCTCACACACACACACACACACACACACACACACACATACACACACACACACACATACAGATGCGCGCGCACACACACACACACACACACACACACACACGCAGGCACATGTGCACACAATCACAAACACACACAAATATGCACACACAAACACACAAACACACATTTTCCAGACAGCCAGTAAAGGGTAACAGAAGCTCATCTACTTAGAGAACAAATGTGTGAACCTCAGAAGGGTGACTGTGGTAATCCCTGTTCCTCAAACTCAATATTTAAACACAAACACATGCAACTGTGACTGCCTCTGATCCCAAACGCATTCCATTTATTTCACGCACTGATTGTTTGGACTGCTTTGTAAAATGTATTTATTTATTGCTTTAAACAGGTGTTGACTTCACTCTATTCAGTAAAGGCTGGATAATTGCAGTGCTGCCTGTCACCCTGGTTTAAGCGTAATCGCATTTAGGAGATGTGACATGTAGTGTAGGGCTGTACTGAACTGCTTCTTTCTGTTAAACCAACACCTGAATTCACACAAACCAGTTCACGAACAAATAGTCAAATTCACACTGAAACCAGTTCACAAACAGTCCGTCCAATTCAGACCTGAACCAGTTCACAAACATACAGCTGAATTCACACCAGTGCCCCTTCTTCGACGTTTGTCTGGTTCCTACAGGCCCAGGGATTTTGTTTCTGGTACCTACATAGTCATATATATACCTCATCCCACGGTCTGCTGTGCTTCCGAATAGTCCCAGTATTCCCAGGAGCATCAGCTGTTCACACAGGTGTCTCCTCACCCTCACATAGCTTTAGATCAGGTGTTGTTTGCTTCACTGAGTGAAAGCCTGCCCTGTCTCTCCAAAGAACATTTCACATCCTGTTACTTTTATGGTTGCCTAAAGAATAGTACCATCAATCATTGTTGTAAACAGATGGAGAAATACCGATTTGTTCAGAGAGATTAAACATGCATAATTAATTTGCCTTGTCAGTAGTGCTTCCATCAGACACCAATATTATTCTTCAGTGTCACTCTCCAGAAGACTACAAAACAGTTTTTTTTTTGTTAGTTTTTTTCTGGCATAATGTTTAGGAAACATTCTTTTTCTCTCATGTAAACATGTCTGCCCTTGAAGCAGGCGTCCATCTTGGCTCTAAGTGGTAAAGTTTGTCATGTCACACCTCTTGGCTACAGTCCATTGGGCAAATGCAGCTGTTTCCTCAAAGTCCTTGAGCACTGTGTCTTTGCATCTTGTTGGAACACTTTCATGGTCAAACACTCTGGCTGTTGCCATGGTGATGTCAGCCAGGCTCTGCCTGATCAATGGTTTCTCGGTATCCCTCACTCGTGACACAGCTGTGCAAAGCAGCAGAAGAGAGACACACTGTGAACAGTCACTGGCGAACATTTCAGCCTAATAAAGGGAACTGAGTTACATTAACAGAACTGTGCTGCATGTCTACATGAGAACTTTATTTTTAATACAGAAGCAAAATATTATATGTACTTACAAAAAACATAAATACTGTTAAGACCAAGTATGATGATCAGTGTGTGATCCCGGTGGAGGTCAGTGGTGATCCAGGTGGAGGTCAGTGGTGATCCAGGTGGAGGTCAGTGGTGATCCAGGTGGAGGTCAGTGGTGATCCAGGTGGAGGTCAGTGGTGATCCAGGTGGAGGTCAGTGTGTGTTACTACTGTGCTGTTTGTGATTCACAGCAGGGAATCATCTGAATCAAAGTTGCCTGAGTTTTATTAGCTGGCATCTTCTGTTAACTCTCACTCAGTACTCACTCACCCAATAGTTTATTTATTTATATTTTTATTGGTAACAACTTTTTATTAGTTTTTTTGCAGTCACAATAACACACTATCAGCATTGCTTCAGTTAGAAAATAATGTGGGGGGAGAATCCAATCAAAAGTTGGAAATGATCATGTAATATTGCAATATATTTTCTAATATAAGGGATGATATATATATATATATATATATATATATATATATATATATATATATATATATATATATATATATATATATATATATATGTCAGACAGTGTACTGAAATACTTAGGCAATTATATATTATTAAAGAATAGTGACCTCAACCTGGAGGGAAAGTTATATTCCCTCTGCTACTGCATTGTAAGGCCTGGTAATGGTATATTCCAAAACTCCAATATCTACAGAACAATAACGACTAACCAAGGACAGCTCAATATCTGATGCGTCTCAGCCTTCCAAAATGGAGTTTTTATGTCATTTTTCTTTTTTTCTGTAAATTAATGTTTAACATGTCTAATAATCTCAAAGCTGGATGTTAACGGGATATGAACATGTGGACCAGAGCATATCTCGTCTAAATTAAAGATGCCACGTGCAGTGTGAAAGCACTCAGCACTGCTAACGGAAGAGACTAATGCTAATCCTAACCCTAATCCTATGATCTCTAAGATATTTTATAGGAGTGATCAGACCGTGTGTTTGAGGACGTTAGTTGGACAGCCCAATATTAGCATTTAAAACCAGGAAAAGTCTGATCCCTAGGTGAAGCTGTGTGGTGGTAGAGGTGTCTCAGACTTCATCTAGAGGGAAGAGCATTAAAGGAGGTTTAGCCCAGTTTCCTCCATTACCAGACAATGAAAGCACTAAATAATTATACAACATGAGCTACTTGTCTACTGATGTCTGAAAGAAAAACTGTAATATTAGCATGTAATGACATCTGACAGATGGAATTTTTTTTATTCTTTAAAGGAACCAGTTGAATAGAAACACCCCTATCTTGGTTCCTTCTTAATAGAGAAAGCTGATTGGTTAATACAGAAACTTTGGCTTGTGTTGACCAAGGAGGGTCAAAAGCTAAATTATTTTAGCACAGGCCAACTGTAGCATCATTACCTCTCAGCGCAAGCATGAGTATTCACTGCATGTACAGGAGATGAAACACAAAGACCTACTGCAATGTATCACATGGAATAACGAAAAATTGTCATTTAAGCTTTGTTAACCAGACAGAAAATTACCCAGACAGCCTTGTGTATCTAGTCCTGTGTGTCTAGGCCAACGGAAAAGCCATTTGGACAGCAACCACGACAGCTGCACAAACCACAATCAGCCCTCAGTTTTCCCTGTATTTCAGCAGTATTCTAGTTTAACGGTATCTTGAACTCTAACCTACTGTGCTTGCTTGGATACGTTCTATGAGTAAATGGCAAAACACTTCTGTGAGTTGCTCTGGATAAGCACGTCTGCCACATGCTGTAAGTGTAAATGTAAATGTTTATAAAGCTTGGTTAAATGTAATCTACAAGGTTAGTTGAACCCATCGGTTGTGTCTAAAGTCCTTATACGTCACTGTGTGAATACTTCACATGTTCTGAATAAAATGCTTGTTATCTTGGTGACAAAACAGGGGCTGAGTTAAACCACATCCCCCGACTACCACGCCAGAGTTAAACCACACCCCCTGACTACCACACCAGAGTTAAACCACACCCCCTGACTACCACGTCAGAGTTAAACCACACCCCCTGACTACCACGTCAGCGTTAAACCACACCCCATGACTACCACGCCAGAGTTAAACCACACCTCCTGACTAGGCTGTCTACTGAAATACTGGACTCCCGTCTGTTCATGTGCAGTAGCGCAGGATTAAAAATCTTTGCACTGTCGAGTAGTGAAACTGGCGCCGCATTAGAGTATCAGCAGGGGATGGTGAGCTTGTTACCCAGGGAGCACACACACACACACACACACACACACACACACACACACACACATGCACGCACGGTGCCGTACTTCACTTTGGATAAGAGCGCATGCCAGAGGCTGTAAATGTAAACGGCGCTCCCATTCTGCGGCGCAGGTGTGTGTGTGTTTGCATCCCAGTAGCCTCCAAACCTGAGCAGTCTGCCTCTTGCCCTCACAGATACACTCTGATATGAGCAAGGTGTTGATAGCTTCCACCTCCAGCGCTGCAGCTCTGGTTTGTTTGGAGAAGAGACCATATCCTCCTGTCTTACCTCCGCACATCCTACAGAGCCCTCACAAGGTTTCCCACAGCTTGTAAATCAATGTCACTAAATCCAGAGGATTTTTGGCAGCTCTACTAGCATCAGCATGGTGGGGGGTGGGGGGGGGGGATATAAAGGGCAGTCAGGATCTTAGCATTTCTCTCCCTCGGTTTAGGTTGCAAGGATGAGGAGACAGGATACACACACTCTCCGCAGATCTGTTCTCTCACACTTCTGTTACACATCTGTTATCAGCCAGTTCAGTCAGCAAAGAAACAGGGTTGACCAAGGTTCAGGCAAAATATTAGAAAGCAGTTACACAGAAAAGTGTCCCTTAGCTGGGGTCAAACCAAACATCTTCAAATGTGTTTTGTGTTGTTGTTTTTTTTTATAGTAAAAATGTTTTTAGCTTCCTGCTCATGGTTTTCCCCTCAGGAGAAAAGAGCAGGAAACTTCACATTTTTACTTTACTTTTGATGTTACCTGCACCTTCTCCACTCACCTTACAGCTGGTGACCAAGAGCAGCAGGTGAAGGGTTAACATTCTGACTCCATCTGAGATCTGAGAGACCAAAGTCTATGGTATATCCCAACGTTAGTGACGAGAATATGTGTAACCAACTTTAGAAAGTTCCTTAACATTAACAGCCTGCTTTATAAGTGCTTTTCCATTTGGCTAGTCTAATTTATGACTCTGCATAGAACTGGTTTCAGAAATCTCTGGAACTATATTTGGTTCTTCACTCTTCACTAGAGAATTCTTGTGTGTTTACAGTATATGATGCTATCTGAAGAGCTGAGCTTGACGTAACAAAGTTTATTCATAGTACAAGCCAATTAGTTATGCATTATGATTGGTTAGATATTATAATGAAGCAATAAATGTTATAAAAACAGAAATGCAGTAAAGAGAATACTACCTGAATGTTATCTAATATATATAGAGATGGGGGTGAAATGGAGAGCAAGACCCAGGGAGAGGTTCCTCCAAACCTCCAAACTTCTCAGTCCTCCAGCTCCACCCTCCCAAAACCTTCAATTCCAACTCCACCCTCCCAAACCCTCCACTCCAACTCTACCCTCTACCCCCACAGCTCAGACCTTTTTCACTCATATCCACCTAGAACCAGGTTTGCCACTACTGACCAATCAAAAGTAACCACATGCAGGTTTTTCCTACCGCAGGATCTCACAGCTGGTGGTAGGACACGGATTTGTAGTCTTTAATAATGGTTGACCATTTGTGTTGGGAAAGTCGACATTGTGGTTTTATCACCCTCATCTGTGTGAGAGAGGAAACGTCTGTGCAGTGCAGGGCAGATGAAGGAAAGATTTCATAGAGCAGTTTGGTCTGTAGAATTTAGAAAACAAAATACATTTAAATTCTTAAAAAAAACTTTATAAGACACTTTGGCAGTAGCAGCACAGACACAAGAATGAAGTTTTTCTTGATCTGATGTAGTGTTTACATCATTCAGATGATGAAGTTATTCTTGCAGGTGTACAGAAATGCCAGAGATGCCACTAAAATTGATCAAAAAGTCATCATACAAATATAAATAACTTGCAAATAAAATAAACAAATGAGGCAAATTCTTATTTATCTGCCTTTTTATTGATCATTTTCTTTAAGGTGAAGCTGCTTTGGAAATAAAAACAGGAAATACCTGTGTGACGACCTCTCTAATCCGGGCCTTTGTCATCGAGGGTCATGCAATAAAATTTCATTCTGTGGCTCCTTGAAACTGATCAAGAGTTCTGGTCATATCTCCCTCGCGTCAAACAGCAGAGTGGTGCGCTGCCGTTAAGACTGTCCATCCAGTTCTGCCCTTTAAGGGTGACGCCAAGGTTAGGGTTAGGGTTAGGGGTTAGGGTTAGGGTTAAGGTTAGGGTTAGGGGTTAGGGTTAGGGTTAAGGTTAGGGTTTGGGTTAGGGTTAGGGTTAGGGGTTAGGGTTAGGGTTAAGGTTAGGGTTTGGGTTAGGGTTAGGGTTAGGGTTAGGGTTAAGGTTAGGGTTATTGTTAGGGCTAGGGTTAGGGTTAGGGTTAGGGGTTAGGGTTAGGGTTAAGGTTAGGGTTATTGTTAGGGCTAGGGTTAGGGTTAGGGTTAGGGGTTAGGGTTAGGGTTAAGGTTAGGGTTAGGGTTAGGGTTAGGGTTAGGGTTAGGGTTAGAGTTAGAGTTAGGGTTAGGGTTAGGGTTAGGGTTAGGGTTAGGGTTAAGGTTAGGGTTATGGTTAGGGCTAGGGTTAGGGTTAGGGTTAGGGTTAGAGTTAGGGTTAGGGTTAGGGTTAGGGTTAGGGTTAAGGTTAGGGTTTGGGTTAGGGTTAGGGTTAGGGTTAGGGTTAAGGTTAGGGTTATTGTTAGGGCTAGGGTTAGGGTTAGGGTTAGGGGTTAGGGTTAGGGTTAAGGTTAGGGTTATTGTTAGGGCTAGGGTTAGGGTTAGGGTTAGGGGTTAGGGTTAGGGGTTAGGGTTAGGGTTAGGGTTAAGGTTAGGGTTAGGGTTAGGGTTAGGGTTAGGGTTAGGGTTAGGGTTAGGGTTAGGGTTAAGGTTAGGGTTATGGTTAGGGCTAGGGTTAGGGTTAGGGTTAGGGTTAGAGTTAGAGTTAGGGTTAGGGTTAGGGTTAGGGTTAGGGTTAAGGTTAGGGTTAGGGTAGGACGCCAAAGTCTGGTGCACGGCTGGGGCAGGCCCAACTTCTGCTTTGCTTGTCTCGGGGAGGAATGAACTTTCTTGATACTAATCAGCACCCTGTTATCTCCACACTAATGTCCCAACTCTGCTGCGTCTCTGCTCAGGCCACCAAACAGAAGCCCATCTCAGATAATAACCTGTATTTGCATAAACACGTTTTGCATATATTGCCGGTATTTGCATAGATAAACAGAACAAGGTCCCACCTTAATGCCACAAACTATCAAGTGTCCACTATTTTCACAACCATTACAAAACATTAAAAGGCCAGGAAGCAATTTCTCTACAGTAGGATGTCACGAGCAGTGCTGGGAGCTGTGTAAGTGTCATAAGGACAGTGTGTCATTAAGGTACAGGGTACACTGGTCCTGCAGTGAGAGCCACACGTGTTATATGTCCTATCAGGAAAAAAAATATTGACAATTCATGCTTGTTTTGGAATAAAAACCTTAGAAAATGACTATCGTCTGGGTGAAGCCAGATTTTTAAGTAGACCCGCTGTTGAGTAGTAGTATTCATGTTTTAATAAGCAATTCAATCAAAATAACTATTTGCTTTTAGCACTCATAAACTGGTCTACATCAGGCCTGTTCAGAAAACACTTTTTCCAGCTGATTAGGTTGCAAGTGGTTGCATGTTTTTTTGGTGCGATTCTGAAATGGAGCATTTAGACTAATTGAGACAAATGCATTTAGTCATACTTATCACATTTCCATGGAACGCTGTCCAGATGTTACAACAGAGCAGCTGTGCTGGAGCATCCACACAGACAGGCGCTTTGCCCAACAGGCCTTCAGAAGATGAGACCCGACTCGTTCCCAGCATCCACCAGTGCGCATGTCAACAAACGGCCATGCCAACTGTCATCTGAATGCAGATTTGTGCCAGGTGTGAATACACATATGTTTATACATGTGAATAAATGTACATTTCCTTCTCTGCATCCATCAAACAGGTTGTTTTATAAAATGCAAAACTGATTTCACTGCTGTCTATCTAGCAGTGTTAAAGATTAGCATTGGAGGTCGTGTGCAGTTACTGTTTGGGTCAGGTGTGCAGTGTTTAGTCGATAGAACTAAGTAGATGTGGCTGTATAGCACTGGATACCATCTGGCAAGCATCTGAACCCATGTGCAGCAGGTACATGTCACAATCCAAAAATAATATTATTAATAAAAAAGTCAGAGATCAAAGTAAACCTCATATTGGGATGGAATTTGCATTTTGCTCAATGGGATTAGAAACCAAATGGCAGTTTTTGATTTCCGGACCGCACCAAGTGTGCCGGAATTGTTCTGACTGAGTGACTGCCTGTCAAAGCTCTAGGGTTCGGGGCAGAGAGGCATATTGAGAGGTTGGGTTGAGGTCCATCTGTTACAGCTTAACTCAGTCAATACAGGTGTGATCAAGAAAACCATGCCCTGGGAAAGTGTCCTCCCTTGAACATCACGGCAACGCATGTTGGTCAGACATCCAGTCACGTGAGCCTCGCAGAGAGCGGCCTATCACCAGGCTCTATTAAAGGTGTTCGGATAAGAACTAATCTCTCAGTGAACACACGCAGCACCGCAGAAGCCGGAAGGGGTGCGGAACACCAAGGCGACAAGTAAACACATCTGGAGACTAATGCTCACAATCTTAGCAGCTCTTAAGGACATTCTCATTAGAGAAAACCGAAGGCAGGCATAGCTCGCTAATATGGAAGCAATGAGAGTAGATTGATGAGCTGATGCAGGGTTGTTTTTAAATCAGCGTGCAGCCATCTGTTGGGCTGGGAGAGAAGGAGCGGACCCATCCGGAATATCCGAATGGCAGCGCAAATATCATTGTTTCCTCCCCAACAATCCCAGCACCACCTTTGACCTCCCTGCCTTTACCTTGTCACTCGAACAGGAGTGTGAGCTCTGGGGTGGAGGGAAAAATGGCGTCCGGGAGAGAGGTGTCCCCAGTTAAGGTCGCATGGCTCCTTGATGAGTAGGTGTGAAAGAAGGTTGCCTTATGGCTGCGTGTGGGCTCTGAGGGCATGATGTCAACCTGAACCCTGGAGACCTCGTAAAGGAGCAGCCGCACTTGAAGATCTGAGCTCTGATTAAACAATGCCAGCACAGCCTGACAAACAGGATCTAACCCTAACTTTAACCCTAACCCTAACCCTAACCCTAACCCTAACCCTAACCCTAACCCTAACCTAACCCTAACCCTAACCCTAACCCTAACCTAACCCTAACCCTAACCCTAACCCTAACCCTAACCCTGACCCTAACCCTAACCCTAACCTAACCCCAGTTAAGGTCGCATGGCTCCTTGATGAGTAGGTGTGAAAGAAGGTTGCCTTATGGCTGCGTGTGGGCTCTGAGGGCATGATGTCAACCTGAACCCTGGAGACCTCTTAAAGGAGCAGCCGCACTTGAAGATCTGAGCTCTGATTAAACAATGCCAGCACAGCCTGACAAACAGGATCTAACCCTAACCCTAACCCTAACCCTAACCCTAACCTAACCCTAACCCTAACCCTAACCCTAACCCTAACCCTAACCCTAACCTAACCCCAGTTAAGGTCGCATGGCTCCTTGATGAGTAGGTGTGAAAGAAGGTTGCCTTATGGCTGCATGTGGGCTCTGAGGGCATGATGTCAACCTGAACCCTGGAGACCTCTTAAAGGAGCAGCCGCACTTGAAGATCTGAGCTCTGATTAAACAATGCCAGCACAGCCTGACAAACAGGATCTAACCCTAACTTTAACCCTAACCCTAACCCTAACCCTAACCCTAACTCTAACCCTACCCTAACCCTAACCCTAACCTAACCCTAACCCTAACCCTAACCCTACCCTAACCCTAACCCTAACCTAATCCTAACCCTAACCCTAACCCTAACCCTACAGCACTCCTCTATGATCAGAGGGTTTGCAAATTCAAATTCCATAAAATTCCATAAAACAAATTTGTAAAAAGTTTTTTTTAAGTAAATTAATTCAGGCATACTTCAGTAAACGTGCAGTTTTAACATTTTTCTATCCTATTTTGAAACGTATTTTTATTTTTACTCATGTAAGAATGCTGAAATCCATAACATTTGAGGGAGAAAGTGCAGGTTTTAGTCCAGAACTGTGAACCACAGACACCAGAACAGACATATGAGGCCCAGAGCTCCCAGTAGCCCATAGTGTCTCATAGCTAAATAACAGTATAGCAAGATTTTGCTGTTGGTGACTAGATGAAATGTGATATTTATAGTCTATCATTGCAGTGAGTATTAGGTACAGGAGTGCTAGACAGAGGGTTAGAGTTAGGATTAGGATTAGGATTAGGATTAGGATTAGGATTAGGATTAGGATTAGGATTAGGGTTAGGGTCAGGGTTAGAGTTAGGATTAGGATTAGGGTTAGGGTTGGGGTTGGTGCTAGGATTAGGATTAGGGTTAGGGTTAGGGTTAGGGTCAGGGTCAGGGTCAGGGTCAGGGTTAGAGTTAGGATTAGGATTAGGGTTAGGGTCAGGGTTAGAGTTAGGATTAGGATTAGGGTTAGGGTTGGGGTTGGTGCTAGGATTAGGATTAGGGTTAGGGTTAGGGTCAGGGTCAGGGTCAGGGTCAGGGTTAGAGTTAGGATTAGGATTAGGGTTCGGGTCAGGGTTAGAGTTAGGATTAGGATTAGGGTTAGGGTTGGGGTTGGTGCTAGGATTAGGATTAGGGTTAGGGTTGGGGTTGGTGCTAGGATTAGGATTAGGGTTAGGGTTGGGGTTGGGGTTACACTTGAATACAGCCTTGCATCCAGTGCAGTTCCAGAGGCTGTGACAACCATGTCACATGTAATTGTGATGAGATCACAGATTACACAAAGATGATAAGACATGTGTCTGAAATTCATTTACTACAGATGCTACTACAGACACTACTACATACGCTAATACAGACACTGCTACAGACGTTAATACATACACTGCTACAGACGCTACTACATACACTACTACAGATACTACTACAGAAACTATTACAGACGCTACTACAGACACTACTACAGATGCTACTACACAGTAGGAACATCCACTGACAAATTCTACTGTTTGAATTTTTGAGTTGAGCAATGCTGTCACTGTGCAGCTGTTATTAAGACAGTGTAGGTGATTTGTCACTATGAGTAAAAATATTTAATTAGCAGCTGTGTCACCTATTTGAACATGTCATCTCCTTTTTGACTCATTCATACTGAACATTGATTTTGTTATTTGGTTTATTTCAGTTGACCTTGTAATCAGTATACTGTACATGGATGTGGATCTGCTCAGCCCTGCGTGTGTTCACGCCACTACGTTTATGCTGCACAGTGAGTTCTGATCTGAACAGGCTGGCTAGGAAGTCCTGGTCAGAGTGCTGTGATAACCCACAGTGCTCGCTGGACCTCCAGGTCTGTAACAAGTGTCAGTATCGGGTGTGTGGGTGCTCGAGGCCGGTCCTTTGTAGGCTCAGGGGTTCAGGCCTTGAGAAGCTGCTTATATCGGCTAGCAGGAACACGGGTACATCCCTTCATGCTTAATTGGGTGATCAGTTGACCGATAGAAAATCACCTTAGAAAAGCTCCTAGTACATAATGTTGGGATGGTGTGGGAGAAGAAGAGAGAGAAACGAGTGTGAGGAATAGATTCTATCGTTCCCATGTTCAATCCACTTTCAAATGCGTCCGTTTAATCCTCGGAGACAGATGTGTATTAAGTGGAGCCGTTAAGTGTTTGAATGGTTAATTAATTTGTGAAGTGGTAGCGTTTGACGTGAAAGAGTGGCATGTCAATCTCTCCCTCCTGCCTTGCTCCTGATGCAGTGACGTATGCGTAGGCCACAGCCAGGCTTCAGAAAGGGGAGCACTGTCTTTTTATTTTGTCTTGTTTGTCTTTTGTTTGTTGGTGCCATAAGACCTATAACAACCTGCCAAACCTTCCGTTGCTATCATAGATCGTCCCGACAAAATATGACAGCAAATTGGTATATTTTCAAATGACTGGCCCACTGGACAACGCCATTCACTGCTACAAATTGCACAGGGCTGAACACGCAAAAGCATCATCTGTGTGTATTTACTTATATAATCATGCAGTAATAATAAACGATTGTGTTTATAGAATACGAGGCATTTAAGTGCTTTGTCTGTTTTCATAGCAGTTGTAAAGTGTCCAGGCTAACCTTCCCAAGCTTGATACCAAGAAACCTTTGGATACACTCAGTCATCTGTTGGATTCGTTATCCCGTACGGTAGCCTGTGTGGTTCCTTGGTATCAGAGCCAGGCACAGTTCTATCTAAGAAGCCGAGAGACATGACCTGTGTTTCAAAGCACGTCTGGTGGAGCAGCAGGACAGATTTTGGAGTCACGTAATAAAACGACTGGCCATACATCCTGCCAAACATGCACTCTTATAGTCCTGGTTCTTATAATCACCTTTTATCGCTCCTTCTCTCTCTCATGTATCATGTTCTCACTCATTCTCACTTTGTCTTCATTCTGCCATTGCCAAATGTGAACAAGCATGCTGTAGTCTTCATTCACCGTGTACCTGTGGAAACACACACACAACTTTGCCGGCTGGCAATGAGGACGCTATTGGTTGAAAAGGTAAGGAATTTTAGATTGTATTCACACATGACTCTTGGAGATGCCAAGGAGAGCTCGTCTTCCTTGATCAGGCTGTGGTCGGAAATGTAATCGTCTAGATCAACACAAAATAATATCATAATGTTGTGTTTTTTTCCCACATCCTCACAAGGTGTGACCCGAAACAAGGTGGGAATTTACAGTGGGATTAATTTGCAATGGTAATAGCATCCCCAGTCATACATTCTGATTAGGTTATTTAAAAGAAATCAGTTTCTTTTCATGATAAACGGTCATGAATAATAAATATCATCAAGCAGGTAGTGATGACACTAAGAGAACCGGCTGGATCTGTTTGTACTGGACAGGACGTGTTTGATAGATAAATATACCATAATCCACTTACTGAATTAATCAACTCACGTGGTATTACCTCTGACAGAATTCATTCTTTCTAAAATACAGAACTCAAGGCATATGGTCATAAATCTGCACAGTCCCACAGCCAGATAGACGGTCCCACTGACACACAGACAGTCCCACTGACACACAGACAGTCCTGCAGCCAGCCATACGGTCCCACTGACACACAGACAGTCCCACTGACACACAGACAGCTCCTGTTATGACTAAACCCATCTGGTCCACATAAAGAGGCCCTCACCAATGGGGCTGATTCCGAATGCCTTGTGTGGGTGTGTGTGGGAGGGGGTTGGTGGGTGTGTGTGTGAGTGTGGGGTGTGTTCATGTGTGTGTGTGGGTTGGTGTGTGTGGGGGGGTGGGAGAGGGTTGGTGGGGAGGTGTGAGTGTGGGGTGTGTGTGTGTACTTGTGTGTGGGGTGGGGGTTGGTTGGGGTGTCTGTGTGTGTGTGTGTGTGTGTGTGTGTGTGTGTGTGTGTGTGTGTGTGTGTGTGTGTGTGCTTGTGCATGTGTATGTGTGTTTGTGTGTGGGGTGAGGGTTGATTGGGGTGTCTGTGTGTGTGTGTGTGTGTGTGTTTGTGTGTGGGATGGGGGTTGGTTGGGGTGTGTGTGTGTGTGTGCGTGTGCGTGTGTGTGGGTTGCAGTGCACAGATGGAGCACTACTTATGAAGCTGGATTGCATCTATTATCGGCTGAAGTGGATGTCGATCAAATTTTATTATGGTGTGGAAACAGAAGAGTGAGTGTGGAATCTGGGCTGAAGTGTGTGTGTAATGCCTTTACACTGATGAGCTTGGCTTGAGCTCAGAGATAGCAATGGAGGTTCAAAAACAGCTAAACACACACAACCTCCTGTTCAGCCTGTGTAAATAAACCACACAGACACAGACACACACACACACACACACACACACACACACACACACAGGATAAAACATGTAAACACATGCGCAGCAGAGTGCAGGCTTGTGCAGGTGACCTATTTTTGGGTTGCTGGTATAGGAAGTGCAGTAGCATATGAATAGTGATAGAGGCAAAGGGAGGAAGAGCGAGAGAGAGAGAGAGAGAGAGAGAGAAGAGAGGGAGGGAGAGAGGGAGGAAAAGAAGGAAGGAAGGGAGAAACAGAGGGAGAGAGAGAGGGGGACTATCGGCGTGTCATCTGCCTGTTCATGGCTGGCTCTGGTCAGTGTATTAATTACCCTGTGTGGGTACTGGATCCCAGTCCATGAGGGAGACTCTGCAGTCTCTGGGAACATTAATTATGCATTTTTCTTTCTCTCCATTTAATTTGCACACAAGTCACCAGCTCACTCACTCACTCACTCACTCAGTCAGTCCTGCAAATGTACAGAACACAGGGAAATCCGATATGGGGAGGGAGAGGAAATGTAACGCCATGCGGATACACACACACACACTCACACACACACACACACACTCTCACACACACACACACACACACACACACACACACACACGCACACACACATGCACACACACACGCACACACACACACTCTCCCACACACACACACACACACACACACACACACGCACACACACATGCACACACACACGCACACACACACACTCTCCCACACACACACACACACACACACTCTCACACACACACATACACTCACACACACACACACACACACACACACACTCTCTCACACACACACACACACACACACACACACACACATATCTACATTCAGTGTGGATAGTCACGCCTCTCCACGTCCTCTGCTAGTGCTGCTCTCTTAACGTGTCTCTGCAGAAGCATGTGAGCAGGAGGGATGTGTGAGAGGTGTGATGAGAGAATCCGAGGCAGGCGGGTGTATCCGTGCAGGCAGGCCACTGGCAAGCCCAGTTAGACTGTGTGAAGGACCGCAACCCCCCACTCCGAGCCTCTACTGCAGTGGACTAGGGGCAGCTGCGTTGGGCGGTGAGGGATGGGGGGGGCACCGGAGCGTCCAGGTGTGGGGCAAACAGGTGAAGCAGCTGAGGTAGGTCACCTGACCCAGGTACATTTCATGTGTGTTTGGGGGGCAGGGTGTAGAAGTGTGCATGACTCAAGTAGCTGCTGTGCTGTCATCTGGCTATTCATTGGATAATGTTGGATTGCTCAAGACAGAACTAAGCTGTATCTGGAGCTGTACCTGGAGCTGTACCTACAGTTGTACCTGGAGCTGTACCTAGAGTTGTACCTAGAGCTGTACCTAGAGCTGTACCTAGAGCTGTATCTGGAGCTTTACCTAGAACTGTGCCTGGAGTTGTATCTAGAGCTGTACCTAGAGTTGTACCTGGAGCTGTACCTGGATCTGTACATAGAGCTGTATCTGGAGCTGTACCTAGAGCTTTACCTAGAACTGTACCTGGAGCTGTACTTGGAGCTGTACCTAGAGCTGTATCTGGAGCTGTACCTAGAGCTTTACCTAGAACTGTACCTGGAGCTGTACTTGGAGCTGTACCTAGAGCTGTATCTGGAGCTGCATTTAGAGCTGTATCTGGAACTGTATCTGGAGCTGTACCTGGAGCTGTACCTAGAGCTGTATCTGGAGCTGCATTTAGAACTGTATCTGGAGCTGTACCTAGAGCTGTACCTAGAGCTGTACCTGGAGCTGTACCTAGAGTTGTACCTGGAGCTGTACCTAGAGCTTTACCTAGAACTGTACCTAGAACTGTACCTGGAGCTGTACCTAGAGCTGTATCTGGAGCTGTACCTAGAGCTTTACCTAGAACTGTACCTGGAGCTGTACTTGGAGCTGTACCTAGAGCTGTACATAGAGTTGTACCTGGAGCTGTACATAGAGCTGTATCTGGAGCTGTACCTAGAGCTGTACATAGAGCTGTATCTGGAGCTGTACCTAGAGCTTTACCTAGAACTGTACCTGGAGCTGTACCTAGAGCTGTACATAGAGCTGTATCTGGAGCTGTACCTAGAGCTTTACCTAGAACTGTACCTATAGCTGTATCTGGAGCTGTACCTAGAGCTGTACCTAGAGCTGTACCTAGAGCTGTACCTTCCACTTAGTCATATTATTTACTTAAGATTGATTGGCAATAGGAGGGAACGAATGAGCTCCCACAATGGACGGCTTTGTTTAAAGGGCTCAGCTGGGCTCATGGGAGCTTTTGACATCCACATACAGATGAAGAGAGATGAGATTGTAATTATTCTGTGCAAATGGTGCTGAATTTTACCGGATACCTGCAGTACACCATGTGCACGTACATCCTGTACATCTTCACTGCTGTCACGTGTGTGAGGGGGAAGACTGACCTGGGTTGCTGATGTGACCTTAATGCTGGAGACATTTTTCTTTTGATTAAATAAACGGATGAAGAAGAGTCATGTTTTGATGTCAGGAGGTCAACCTGTGGAGCCCAGAGACTGCAGCTGGGCATCCTGTCATCCATCTGAGCTCTGATTGGTGCATGCACACATGAAAGAACAAGAAAGACACACCCATCAGGAAGTGCTTGGTCATGTGGAGACTAAGACATCATCAGTGTGTGTTTGTTTCAGAGCTGTGAATAAACAAACCAGTGCTTTATGAAGGCAGAATACCCCACTTCCCCCAAACATCCCCCCACCCAGCGCACAAGCTTTTATGAGCTGGCTTCCACATCCAATCTTTCATCATTCTTGCTCTTACCAATTTCCAAGGTACCAGCTCAGAATTAATTGCTTATTAAATCAACATTAACCCCCCTGACCTCATTTCCTGCCAAGCAGAATGGCTACACAGGCTGTACAAGCGGTCTGGACTCCTGCACACTCCCGCACCCCTGCACTTTATCTACACACCAGCCGGAGCCCTAGAGCAGAACTTGCCATTCTTCACTACACACTTACCATTAGGGCTATTTGTTTTTTGTTTTTAAGTAAGATATTACAAGGTATTTATCTTGGCAGTATCTCAATGACACTGATATGGTAACAGATCTATTTCAAACAGATTTAAATAGAGGGGAATTACTTAAAAAGGATTAAAAGTGAAATGTTAAAAAACAAAATGAGGTAGAAGTCTGTGTAGGCTGAATCCACATTGGCATCTAGAACTAAACAAGCCATTTCAACCTCGTCGTTGTCGTTTGTTTTGTGCATGTGTAAACTTCCCCTGTACTCTGTGAGGAGGTGAACATTACAACACTGTACGCACCACCTGAACCCTTTATTAAGTTTTCCCTTTTAATTAATTCAGGGTCATGTTTTATCAGATCAGTTATAGTTGGATTCATCTACAGTTTGCCAAATGTCACATCACGTGTGTGTGTGTATGTCGGTGTGTACACATGCGTGTGTGTGTGTGTGTGTGTGTGTGTGTGTGCGCGTCTGTACATGTGTGTCAATGTGCGCAATATTGCTGTTAATTGACCTACAGGTTAGTCAGTAATGAGAGTCTGAGCAGTAGAATGAATACTCTCTGATCTGTTAATCTGAGCTGAGCGTTCTTACCAGCACTGCCTTTAAATCGCATTATCATCACCAGCACATGTTTGTTATTGTCCTTTACCAGCACACAGTGACAGACCAGGCAGGTCAAGTCAACGGAATCACAGACAGCTAACTCCGAAGTGATATATGGACAGAAGTTTGTGTTTTCCTGAAGGTCTGTGTCATCACCCGACACCAAGGAGGTTCTTTATGGCAGGAGACAGAGCAGAGACGCCTTTAAAAGCTAATCCACCTTATGTCTGCCAACATGAAGATAATTAAACACAAAATCCTCGCATGAAAGAGTGAGCAGATGTAGAGAGTGACCATTCCAGTGACCATTCCAGCCCGGCGGGTTTTCATCAACCCTGCGGTGCTGGGACGGCCTGAGAACCTCTTTGGTTTGCCCTCGCGTTACTGGGTATATGAGCTTTAGAAGATGGTTCTGGCTGCTGCAGTCTACTTGGATTATAGGAAACATGAGCTGATCCATGAGGTTCTGACATCACACCATCAGATCATTTGATGAGATGTTCTCACAACATCAACATCAACAACAACAACAGCAAATCAAACAAACAACAATATTTTAAAAAATAAACAGATGTAACAGCACAGTTTACAGTCTAATTAACCTGGATCTGAAAGAGGAATGCCTTATTTCAGATCGAGTGGCCATGGTTCCTCCATGCTGGATCATGCTGGATCCATGCTGGACCCTCAGTTTGGAGGCACACTCTCCAGCTATCTCTACTCAAAGGCACACGCCTGCACAAGCAAACTGGACAGGGTTCCATGTCTTCACCAGTTAATTACACTTTTTCAACATGACTCTGTGTCATATTCTGTCTCTCTTATGCTGAATATCTCCAGTCATATTGTTCGTTATGTTGAATCATGTTCTGCGTTATGATGAGTCATGTTGTGTGTTATGATGAGTCCTGTGTTGTATATTATCTCCTGTGTTGTATGTTATCTCCCGTGTTGTATGTTATCTCCTGTGTTGTATGTTATCTCCCGTGTTGTATGTTATCTCCTGTGTTGTATGTTATCTCCCGTGTTGTATGTTATCTCCTGTGTTGTATGTTATCTCCTGTGTTGTATGTTATCTCCTGTGTTGTATGTTATCTCCCGTGTTGTATGTTATCTCCTGTGCTGCCCTCAATGGGGGAGGGTGGGGGGAGGGTATTTGATCTGCTGCAGATTGGGAAGATAATATGGCCTTGTAACTGCACACCTATGAAGAGGTCTGCTGAGTGAAGGTGAGTGGAGGGAGGGACTGGCAGGGGTAGGTGGAGGGGTAGTTCTGTGTGTAGTGACCCTGTAGGTGCAGGTGGAGGGGTAGTTCTGTGTGTAGTGCCCCTGTAGGTGCAGGTGGAGGGATAGTTCTGTGTAGTGCCCCTGTAGGTGCAGGTGGAGGGGTAGTTCTGTGTAGTGCCCCTGTAGATGCAGGTGGAGGGGTAGTTTTGTGTGTAGTGACCGTGTGGGTCCGGTTGGAGGGGTAGTTCTGTGTAGTGCCCCTGTAGATGCAGGTGGAGGGGTGGTTCTGTGTG
>NC_137512.1:1250000-1257500 GCF_041902795.1 Electrophorus electricus
TATGTCACTGTTCTGCTGGACCACAACCTGTAGCCTCCCAAAATAACTCACTGATTTGGTGTCATGTCAGTTAAGGCAGCACCATGTCTGAAAGTTCATATAAAATATTAGAAACAGTGCATAAATAGTTATGTACTCTCTGGGTGTTGAATACAAATGTCCATCAAAAACTATTTTGTTTTGCTGACAAAGCAAAAGGGCAAAGCTGCACACATGTTTTACTTCTAAATCAAACTCATGTTAATAACCAAAATAACTTATGACCTATTCATCATCTCTGGCCATGACAAATCCCTACCCATGTCCCTTTGATGATAAAAGTTTTCAAAAGAAATATTAAATATTGAATTACTTGTATAAGAGAATTAACATAATATATGGTAGCATTGCTAAGCAATCAATTAAGCAATCAATCAATGACTATTGATAGAAGTAATAAATTAATTACTATTACTATTACCTAATGAGCTAAACTACCAGATATAGGGCAGCATGTCTTTGAAAGAGTGAGTTTTAAAATCTTCCAATCTAGTCACTCCTGCTTGAGCACATGTGGTCATTTTTTCCTTGGTCCCAAGTTTCTCTTCTCTGTTGCGCTTTATGTAGTTAAACAATAAGCACAAAGGGTAAAGAGGCTTATCATTATGTTCAGAAAAATGAAGAGAGAGAAATGAGTAGAAAGTGATGTAAAATAAAGTCTCTTTCTGCCGAACCCGTAGGCGGGCGGTGCTTGAAAATGATGCGCTAATCTGGAGAAGTCACTCCAGGAGTCAAGCAGATTAAATGTAGTTTAACAAACAAGCTCCACCATACAGAATTCACACAATATTTCCTCCCCTTTTCACCTGGGTTACTCTTCCCCTTAACGAGCCCATTTCACTCGTATCCTCATCTGCTGAACACAAGTTAGGCTCCAGAGCAAAGCAACACTCAGCCCACCAGCTCAGCTGCATCATGGCCCAAGCAGGCATGACAGGAGCCCAGAACCAACCACTCCAGACCTGGACCAACCACTCCAGATCAGGACCAACCACTCAAGATCAGGACCAAACACTCCAGATCAGAATCAAACACTCCAGACCTGGACCAACCACTCCAGATCAGGACCAAACACTCCAGACCTGGACCAACCACTCCAGACCAGAATCAAACACTCCAGATCAGGACCAACCACTCCAGATCAGGACCAAACACTCCAGATCAGAATCAAACACTCCAGACCTGGACCAACCACTCCAGATCAGGACCAAACACTCCAGACAGGACCAACCACTCCAGATCAGGACCAAACACTCCAGACCAGGACCAACCACTCCAGATCAGGACCAAACACTCCAGACCTGGACCAACCACTCCAGATCAGGACCAACCACTCAAGATCAGGACCAAACACTCCAGATCAGAATCAAACACTCCAGACCTGGACCAACCACTCCAGATCAGGACCAAACACTCCAGACCTGGACCAACCACTCCAGACCAGAATCAAACACTCCAGATCAGGACCAAACACTCCAGACCTGGACCAACCACTCCAGATCAGGACCAAACACTCCAGACCAGGACCAACCACTCCAGATCAGGACCAAACACTCCAGACCTGGACCAACCACTCCAGATCAGGACCAAACACTCCAGACCTGGACCAACCACTCCAGATCAGGACCAAACACTCCAGACCAGGACCAACCACTCCAGATCAGGACCAAACACTCCAGACCTGGACCAACCACTCCAGACCAGAATCAAACACTCCAGATCAGGACCAACCACTCCAGATCAGGACCAAACACTCCAGATCAGAATCAAACACTCCAGACCTGGACCAACCACTCCAGATCAGGACCAAACACTCCAGACCTGGACCAACCACTCCAGACCAGAATCAAACACTCCAGATCAGGACCAAACACTCCAGACCTGGACCAACCACTCCAGATCAGGACCAACCACTCCAGATCAGGATCAAACACTCCAGACCAGGACCAACCACTCCAGATCAGGACCAAACACTCCAGACCTGGACCAACCACTCCAGATCAGGACCAACCACTCCAGATAAGGACCAAACACTCTTCTGAGATGATTCAAAATTATACTTTTAAGAAAATTATATATTGGATTTTGGAAAAGCTATTTGTTTTAATTATGACAGAATGGTTATTAAATCTATTCCATGGTGAGCTAATTATGGTCCACACTGTCTCTCACAAGACTGTGTTGTACAAGCTCCATCCTGCCTGGTTAATGTACTGGGTTTGGATGAGGTGCTTTGTGTTTGTTTTGACCTTTTGCAAGGCCTGTGGAGCTGCGGTATGTGGTGCCCCGGGGCCCCCAGGAACCCACAGCTCTCGGTGATAATAGAAGGAGACGTCAGATGTGTCTGTGCACGGGTCCTCATCTAATTATTATGGAGATGTGGGGTAGAGGAGAGAGAGGGAGGGAGAGAGAATGTGAGAAAGAAGATGAAAGACAGAGGGTATGAAGATGTTGAAGAAAAAGAAGAAAAAGGAAGAAAAACAAATTGCCGATTTAAAATATATTGAATGAAAGAAATAATAAATGAATGAATGAATGAATGAATGAATGAATGAATGAATGAATGAATGAAACACTTGCGGATGGAGGAGAGAAGGCTGGAGAAGAAAGGCCGCTGATACCACCCCTCCCCCAGGTGAAACAAGCTTCTTGTGGCTGCTTCTCCTGGTGTGCTGCACATTTCTGCCTCTCCCAGCAGTCTGCCTGCCAGCCCTGTAGCTCAGCCCAGACCTGATGTGGCCCCACACCTCCACATTCCAATGTGACCCGCTCTAACTAAGCATGCTGCCAGGGCCTGGTGGAGCAGGGAGGACCTGCCCCTGAAACGTCACCTCCTATTAACCAAACGCTTCTTCCCCATTAGGGCGTCATGTCTGCTGACTGGTCCCATTCAGCGGTTAACCCTTCATCTCCAGCTGCAGCCTGTGGGCTTTGTGCCTCTGTGATGTCTCTGGCATGTATACATTGATCAGGCAGTTTCTGTGGGTGTTAACTCACCCCTGAATCTTCTAGCCCTCACACACACACACACACACACACACACACACACACACACACACTCACACACTCACACACACATACGCACTTGCACCCACACACACATGTGCACATAATTCCACATGCCTCCTGGAATTCTCCCTTCATCGGAGCATTCACAATCACTAACTGAATAATGAGGGGATTATTTGTCATAATGATGGGATTAATTGGCATAATGGTGGCATTAATCGCTCTGTTGTCATCCAGCATGACAAGGCACGGATCATTTCATGGCCAAAGGTGAGTGAGGCGTGTGTTCGGGTCTAATCGAGGGGAAGTGTGAGGGTGAGCCATTAGGAGGCAGATGTGTGTGCAGAAAACAGTCAGTTTTATCAGGAGTTGCAATCGTTAGAACAGTCCGGGATCAAAGAGCTGACACATAGAGTCCAGGAATGCACAGCTAACCAAAAGGAAACTAAACTGGCTGAAACAAAGAGGCTCGGAACAACAAAGGCTAGAATAAACACATGACTAGGAAACATGAACTAGGAATTACACACAAGGGCTGGATATCAAACAGTGACCAGGCGCAGGACATAGCTAACACTGGGATTAAATACACAGTCTAATGAGCACTAAACAAGACACAGGTGAAACCCATGAGGGCGGAGGACACGAAACTAAGGAAGGAAACCACAATAATAAAGTAAAGCAAAACAAAGAGGAGACAGGGTAACCATGGCGACAGGGATGGTAGGAGGGGCCAGTCGTGACAGAATGAGATTGAAAATGGTATATTAGGGTGTTCAGATAGGCAGGGAGTTAAGCTTTAGGCCCAAATCAGGGAAAGGCTGGACTTACCCATTATTACTGATGCCCACACAACGTTGCCACTCTCCCTCATAGAGATCCAGTCATACTGATGTTATAACCCTTTAATATCACTGTTATGACATATTAGGACTGTTAGTTATGATAACAAATGATACGAAATGCATGGCACTGTGAGATATAAACATAAAGATATTTTCCCTAGATTGTGGAATTTTACCCAAGTCTGTATTTCTTAAAATGTGTCAGAAACATCTGAGACATTTGACTAATGGTTTCTGGTTATAAAAGAACATTTTGAAGCAAAGGTAAGTCAGTGTTCACTTTAACTTTATTCCCACAGCTGGAGATCTCAGTCTCAAACTCAACAATTCCCACTGAAAGCTTATGATTTGTCATCATACATGACAAACCCAGAAACATGTCACTGAAACATGACTCAGTTCATTTCAAACACAGTTATCAAGGGAACACACTCTCTGGAGCTCTGATCACAGTTTTTAAAGTCCAGCCCAGTCCATTTCCACATTGGGGAGGAAGAGTTCTACCGTGGGGCTTTTTTTCCACTAGGGCTATTTTTTGCGCAGCTGTACCCTTCTCAGATGGTAGAAGGATGACCTGCCGTCATCCTGATCAATGAACCTTCTGCTGATGTCTCTAGAGATGGAAAAAAGACGAAGAATGAAAGAGACGATAGGAACCTGATTTCAGCTCTTCTCAAATCTTCATAATGAGGGGATAAGAGGTATAAAGAGAGAGAGAGAGAGAGAGAGAGAGAGAGAGAGAGAGAGAGAGAGAGAAAGAGAGAGAGAGAGACAGACGTGGGGAAGGGAAAGCTCTGGTTTCTTGTCTCACGGGTTGAGGTGTGCCTCTTATGAGAAATCAATGATGCTCTTATGAGGGCCTTTTTGACCCAGTGCTCTTATGCTATGGTTTCATTCTGGTGGGAAAGAATGGAGAGAATGGGGAGAATGGAGAGAAGGCTCTTTGCTAAATCAAGCACTGTCCTCAAGATATTTAGCACAAAACTGCAGTTCATCAGTTCAACAATAGCCTTTCCACCCTGGAAGCAGTTTGTGTGGTACATTTTTTATATCCTGATGTCTGTTTTCATCTTGAACAGATACAAAACCATTTCAACTTTGTAGCTTTTGGTTACTTGACTACATTGTCTACCATCATTCTTGAATGGCAGAGCAGATAAGGAAATCATTTTCTATAAAATTGTATAAACTGTGTATATTATATCATGGTAAGAGTGCTGTATAATCTGTGTAGATTATATGATGGTAAGAGTGCTGTATAATCTGTGTAGATTATATGATGGTAAGAGTGCTGTATAATCTGTGTAGATTATATGATGGTAAGAGTGCTGTATAATCTGTGTAGATTATATGATGGTAAGAGTGCTGTATAATCTGTGTAGATTATATGATGGTAAGAGTGCTGTATAATCTGTGTAGATTATATCATGGTAAGAGTGCTGTATAAACTGTGTAGATTATATGATGGTAAGAGTGCTGTATAAACTGTAGATTATATCATGGTAAGAGTGCGTGTGATATGTGTGCATAATCGGTGTAAATTACTATGATAGGATGTCAGGACCAACACAATGGAGGAAATGGTGAGATTCAGAGAACAAGGTTGAAAACCCTGTTTCGTCCTGGCCCTAAATGTGTGAGCCTTAACTGACCTGATATAAATCAGGTGTCACTATGCTTTAAAGTACACAGGCTGGAAACTAGGTCTGACTGTCAAACATTTGAACATGTTTGCTCACTCATTTTTTTTGTGGATGGTATACTCAAACGCATGTGATTCTGTATGATTAGGGCCCTATGAAATGCCTGGACAAAATTGGTTAATTTCACAGACCTAGTTTCTCAAAAATGACAGATTTCATGGATTTTAGAAAACAAATGCTGCATTTCATGGCATTTATTAAATAACATTTAACTGCACTGCATCTTAATGGCTGAGTGGTAAACACTGAACATCAAGTACTTGCCTTAATTCTCTCTCACTGAGATTAAAAACCTGTTTTTATCTCTCTGTTTCATCAAAACCATGCTAATTACATGCTAACGCTGGGACCTCAGATTCCAAAATATAACAGCAATATTTGTCATTCCAACTAAACGTTTTAGCCATAACCAGGAATGTCTGTTTATTAAGCCTAAATCCAAATCTGACACCTCATTACAATGTTTAGGAAATCCCCTAAGTGAAGTTTTCATTTGAGTTGAGTCTCCGTAGCACCAGAAAAATGTGACAAGCTCTGCCATTTCACTTTGTCCAATTAAGGCTTTCGATTTTAAAAAGTAAATAAAGTTTTCAGTTTTCCTGCATTTCACCAGAAATCTGATATTTCAAAGGAAAAGTCTGATGTTCTGATTTCACGGTCTGTGACAATTTTATTTTCATTTTTTATAAGGACCTATATATGATTGAGCAGAGAATTCAATGAATCAAAGTAGCTCAAGTTAAAGAATTTAAGGCTTAGAAAAGACAATTTAAGGATGGGGCCAATTAGAGATGGGGCCAATTAGGGATGAAGCCACTTAAAGGTGGGGTCACTTAGAGGTGAGGCCAATTAGGGGTGGGGTCACTTATTGGTGAGGCCAATTATGGGTGGGGCCAATTAGGGGTGGGGTCACTTTAGGACTCGTTCTTTTATGTAATTTTCCACAGGAAACAACCTCATTTGATGTGATGCCAGTAAAATCGTCTCTGAGGTCAGGTTGGCCTCACACTCTACGTGACTCATTAAAGATAAATGAAACAAACATTTTTAAGTCAATAATTCAGGGTAGGGGTGAACGCCTTGGCTCAGCTCTATAAAACATGAAGCAAAATCGGGCTTGAGGTCCATCTGATGAATGGTTAATCGATTCACCTCATTTGCCCCCTTACTGTTGGTGTTCACGGGGTGGGGCAAAATCTGGATCAGGGTTAACAAGGAATGTGGGGACATGAGAGAGACAGAGATACTGGCCTTGGAAACCCTAATGGAGCCCTGGTAGTACTTAGTGTCAATTGTGTTTTTATCCAGAAACTTTCTTCTCATTTCTGACTCTCCTTTTATTTATTTATTTATATATAAATTTCTATATTGTTATCCAGCGCCTACTGTCTTCTTTGTCTGCCCTGATTAGCAGGTTTGAGCTCCCTCTGTTCCACACAGCCTAATTAGCGTCTGTCTTATCAGACAGACGGGAAAATAGTGAGACACAGACTGATTTAGTGTGGACGCGGAGCAAATGGGTGGCGATATGGACGGCGTGGGTGCGACGGGTTCAGGAGTCCTGCCCCAGGGTGATATTAAGACCAGATCATGTAATGATTCACCACCACTGTTCGTTTCTCCATGCTAAAGACAATGCCGATTTTCTGAGTTCCTATAAGTTGTGTATTCAGTGCGTTGATGTGTTTTGGTTTCACTCGTTACATCGTTTCTGATTCTCTCATCCCTTTTTCACTGAAACACTGTTTCATTTATGTCTTACAGATATAAAGTTCAGCACAGAGGAAACCAGAGATCATTGTGAAGAGGGACAATCGACTATGGCTAAGAAGATCATTTCTCAATGTGGTGAGTGCTAGCATATTGAGTCTGATAACCAGTGTCACATCTTAGTGTAATTAATA
>NC_137512.1:1262500-1275000 GCF_041902795.1 Electrophorus electricus
AACGCCATAACAGGAGCGAGGTGGAAGACTCAACGCCATAACAGGAGCGAGGTGGAAGACTCAACGCCATAACAGGAGCGAGGTGGAAGACTCAATGGCATAACAGGATCGAGGTGGAAGACTCAACGCCATAACAGGAGCGAGGTGGAAGACTCAACGCCATAACAAGAGTGAGGTGGAAGACTCAATGCCATAACAGGAGCGAGATGGAAGACTCAATGCCATAACAGGAGCGAGGTGGAAGACTCAACGCCATAACAGGAGCGAGGTGGAAGACTCAATGCCATAACAGGAGCGAGGTGGAAGACTCAATGACATAACAGGAGCGAGGTGGAAGACTCAATGCCATAACAGGAGCGAGGTGGAAGACTCAATGCCATAACAGGAGCGAGGTGGAAGACTCAATGCCATAACAGGAGCGAGGTGGAAGACTCAATGCCATAACAGGAGCGAGGTGGAAGACTCAACGCCATAACAGGAGCGAGGTGGAAGACTCAACGCCATAACAGGAGCGAGGTGGAAGACTCAACGCCATAACAGGAGCGAGGTGGAAGACTCAATGGCATAACAGGATCGAGGTGGAAGACTCAACGCCATAACAGGAGCGAGGTGGAAGACTCAACGCCATAACAGGAGTGAGGTGGAAGACTCAATGCCATAACAGGAGCGAGGTGGAAGACTCAACGCCATAACAGGAGCGAGGTGGAAGACTCAATGACATAGCAGGATCGAGGTGGAAGACTCAACGCCATAACAGGAGTGAGGTGGAAGACTCAATGGCATAACAGGATCGAGGTGGAAGACTCAATGGCATAACAGGATCGAGGTGGAAGACTCAACGCCATAACAGGAGCGAGGTGGAAGACTCAATGCCATAACAGGAGCGAGGTGGAAGACTCAACGCCATAACAGGAGTGAGGTGGAAGACTCAACGCCATAACAGGAGCGAGGTGGAAGACTCAACGCCATAACAGGAGCGAGGTGGAAGACTCAACACTCTTTATATTTTGTTTTTTATCTGCACCCCAAGTGCTATTATAATCATTTGGAAATATCTGGAATTTGGACATTTGGAAATGTTATTTAAACCACATAGAATGTTTATTTAGAATTACTGCAGAGATACAGGTTCTGTACAGATAGTGTACAGATTTCAATGAGTTTTATCAACAGTTATCAAGATTTTATAAAATGTCTGAATGTATCTTTCGTACATCTTACCAACATGATTTTATTACTTTCTTATTTTTTCCACAGTGTTTCATCATGTTTTCTGTCTGTCTGTCTAAATGTGTGAGAGGCCACTATATTTGTCAGCTCAATAGCAATCCCTTTGAAATCACCTTAGAATCTGATTATACAAGGACACACACATCCAATAACCCTCCACTGCTTAAAGAAGAAGGATTTATGAGCCATGACAATAGCGCAAGGATATTCTTCTTTGTGATGCGAATCTTTAAAATCCAGCAGTCTGAATGGTCCATTGCCAGTGATAATAAATACCAGCGCCATCGCCCGAGAATAGAGTCAAGTCTTCCTTGATGAATTGCACATACAAAACTCCTCTTACTCAGCAACTGTATCAAATGAGGTCATCAGTGTCCTAGAAAAATCTCCAGGGCAAGAAAGTGGTTCACATGGGCACTGAAACGTCACCAGCATCAGCAGACCACGCCATATGGTTGTCATGGGGATGGAATAGTGGGAACATGGAGGGATAGAGATCTAACTACTTGATCCAACTGCCCACTATAGATTTCCATCCAATACCTGATTGGTTGGTTTAGAAGTGTGGTGGCTTGATGAATGATGACGTTCTGTCATACAACACCAAGGTTCACTATTATAGAACTAAACACAGCTCAACTCAATTCAACTCAACTCAACCAAACATAACTCAACCATAACTCAACATAACTCAAACAAACACAACTCAACTGAACCAAGCATAACTCAACCATAACCCAACATAACTCAAACAAACACAACTCAACTCAACCAAACATAACTCAATCATAACTGAACATAACTCAAACAAAGACAACATAACTCAACCATAACTCAACATAACAAACAAACACAACTCAACTCAACCAACTTAACTGAACTCAATTCAACCAAACTCGAGTGAAAGTGTAATCGTACAGCACAGGCTGTGTAGAAGCATTTTACAGTGGCAATTAACAGAGATTAGATGTGCATATCAAGGAAAAGATGGTGTAAACTATCACAACAAAAAAGATCAAAGAAACAAACAAAGTTCAGGGTATAATTATAAGAAAGAAAAGGTAGCAAGGGAAATGAATCCATCTGGAACATTTCTGTCTCTAATCATTGTCTGGTGTGAGTCTGTCACCAGCAGTACCGATGTTTGCTAATTCAATAGTGGAGCTCAAATCCTAATCCCACCTAAATCCCATCTAATGAGAGCTGAAATAAGATCTATACAAGTGGAGCGATTTGACACAATTAACTACTCTGACACTGCAAACTTGAGAATACATCATCCATAAAAACAAATAGCAGTATTGCTACTGGACTTTGTATTGATTTGCTTCTTGGGGTTGTTACAGACTGTTCAGTAAAGACCGATCAGTGGATGACCTGTCCCAGTTTACCAGCGATATCAGCAGAGTTTAGGGATATCAGCAGAGTTTAGGGATATCAGCAGAGTTGAGTGATGCTTGTCTGTGCCCAGGTCAGCTTCAGCATGGAAATTAATTACACAGAAATCTCACTCACTGATCTGATCCATAGCCCCCAGTGCGCTTTGATAAACATTCACATTGGTCTTTAGTTTTGTTGTTTATCTTTCCGATTAGTTGTCCAGGTTGTCCAGATGCATGAAGGCTTGTAGATGTAGAATTAGATCATGTGTGAGTGAGGGAGGTTGCAGCTGGAGTCCAGTAGAGCTGATGGGAGAAAGAGCTGGATGGAGTATCATAAAATGGAGATGTGCTTCATCATGTGACATGATCCGAGTGGCATCAGGGGTATCAGGGGTACCAGGGTATCAGGGGTATCAGGGGTATCAGGGGTACCAGGGTATCAGGGGTACCAGGGGTGGCAAGGGTGGCAGAGCTGCAGGGGTGAAAGGGGTATCACAGGTGTCAGGGGTATCAGGGGTACCAGGGGTGGCAGAGCTGCAGGGGTGAAAGGGGTATCAGGGGTACCAGGGGTGACAGAGCTGCAGGGGTGAAAGGGGTATCACAGGTGTCAGGGGTATCAGGGGTTCAAGTTCAAGTTTGGTTTATTTGTCACATACATAGTCATACACAGTATAACTTGCAGTGAAATGTTTTGAGAGTGCTCTGTCCAAACTGAGGAGAAAAAAACAGGGGTGTATAGGGGGAAAAAAAATCTATATATATACAAAATATATTAACAATGTATGTACAATATATGTATAATATGTTTATATACACAATGTACAATGTATATATGGATATGTATAAGTGTATGTACACAATGTACAGTTCCATCTTACAATTGAATATTTACAGCCACGTGGTGGTGGTGGTCCCCACAGTTTATCAGTTTCCCTGATTCAGGGCCCAAATGGCCTGTGGGAAGAAGCTCTTCTTCAGTCTCTCTGTATTGGTCTTCAGGGAACGAAAGTGCTTCCCTGACCTCAACAGAGAGAAGAGTCTATTGTTGGGATGGGTGGGGTCCTTCACAATCCTCCTGGCCTTGGTCTGGCACCGCTTGTAGTAGATGGTCTGCAGGTCAGGAAGTTCCGTGTGAGTGATGCGCTCTGCTGAACGCACCACCCTTTGGAGTGCTTGTCTGTCCTGCTTGGTGCTGCTCCCAAATCAGACTGTGATGTTCCCCGTGAGGATGCTCTTGACAGTGCAGGTGTAGAAGTTCCATAGCACCTTGGAGGGCAGTCTGAAGTCTCTTAGGCATCTGAGGTGGTAAAGATGCTGACGAGCCTTCTTTGCCAGGGAATTGGTGTGGCGGGACCAGGACAGGTCCTGCGAGATGTGAACACCAAGGTACCTAAAACTATTTACTCTCTCCACCATGGTTCCACTGATCCTCACAGGTTGGTAGTGCCGCTCCTGCTTCTTGCTGCAATCCACGATCAGCTCCTTTGTCTTACTGACGTTTAGGAGGAGATTATTTTCCTTGCACCAGTTTTCCAGGTGTTTAATCTTCTCCAGGTAGGCCCTCTCATCGTTGTCTGAGATCAGACCCATGACAACGGTGTCGTCAGCAAACTTGACAATGATGTTAGAGCTGGAAGTGGCTGTGCAGTCGTAGGTGTACAGTGAGTAGAGCAGGGGGCTTAGGACACAACCCTGAGGAGCTCCAGTGCTGAGGGTGAGGGTGGATGAGGCGCAGTTGCCCACCCGTACTGATTGTGGTCTGTCTGTTAGGAAGTTGGAGATCCAGTCGCACAGGGATGTATGCAGTCCTAGATCCTCCAACTTAGTAGTGAGTAGGGAGGGGATGATGGTGTTAAATGCTGAACTGTAGTCACCAAATAGCATTTTAGTATAATTTCCCCTCCCTTCGTCCAGGTGGGTCAATGTGGTGTGGAATAGATGTGCAATTGCATCATCAGTGGAGCAGTTCTGGCGGTATGCAAACTGCAGTGGGTCCATGGAGGCTGGCAGTGAAGATGTGATGAAATCTCTGACTAGTTTTTCAAAGCACTTCATCACGACTGATGTGAGGGCAACAGGGCGGTAGTCATTGAAGCCGGAGGGTCGAGTTTCTTTGGGACGCGGACGATGGTGGATCGGTATCAGGTGTCGCAGGTGTCAGGGGTATCAGTAGTATCGGGGTATTGGGGTGTCATAGGTGTCATGGGTATCAGGGGTATCAGGGTGTCAGGGGTATCAGGGGTCTCGGGGTATCAGGGTGTCAGGGGTATCAGGGGTCTTGGGGTATCAGGGTGTCAGGGGTATTAGGGGTCTCGGGGTATTAGGGGTGTCAGGGGTGTCAGTTGACTCATTCGCTGTAAAGGGAGTTTAAGCCTTTCAGATACAGACGAAGGTTTTGCTGTCGGGCAGGTTGAGTGTGGTGCGGGGTTACAGCGGGGTTAGAGTGCATCCACAGTCTGGTGTGCCACGGTGGACTCTGGCAGTGGATACATACAGGAGTCACAGTGTGATCAAATCATGTGTTAGCTGCAGCCCCTGAGCAGAATACGGAGGATAACGTGTGTGCGAGAACATTTAAATAATAACACGTACACCAAAGAAGTCTCAACAGCTCCACGTCACAGCTCCAGTGACTTAAACCAGTTAGTCCAATCCCTTGATTGACATCAGTGATCTGTGTCTTCAATCACAATTTAATTAAGCTAGTTGTGTCCTATTCCCCTTTGTGACAAAGCCCCTCCTCCAGGGAGAGCCAGAATGTTGAGCGTGATTGTACGCGACTGTAATTACCAGGGCTATCGAGCGCACTGCCTCCTGACCATCACCTGCCTTTCTGATGCCCTGGTTTTGTTTTCGGCATGTAATTAGCGTGAAAATCATGGATCTGAATAACCAGACAAGATTTGCAATCCTATATTCGATGTAAAAGAGTTAGTGGATTTTTTAAATTAGTTCTGTGTGGCATCGGGTTAATCCAGCAGTGTAGGACTTCATGTCAGAGTTATGTGCAGAAACCTGCACACCGCAGGACACTCTGACGGGTTACTCAGTGCTCTGTTTATTATAATACAGAGCTTTTTTTCTTCTTGTCCTGTTCTCATGTAAGTTCCCCAGGAGGGCATTGTTAACCCAGTTACAGGCTCTCATCCACCACTCTCTCTCTCCCTCTCTCTCTCTCTCTAGCACTCTCTTGTTTCTTCTCTTTGTTTGTTTACTGAAAGACAAGGAATCTAATTAAGCTGCAGCAGAGAGAGCGCGAGAGAGAGTGAGGAGGAGAGAGAGAGAGAGAGGGAGGGAGAGAGAGAGAGGAGGGGAGAGAGAGAGAGAGAGAGAGAGAGAGAGAGAGGGAGAGGGAGAGAGAGAGAGGAGGGGAGAGAGAGAGAGAGAGAGGGAGAGAGAGGGAGAGGGAGAGAGAGAGAGGAGGGGAGAGAGAGAGAGAGAGAGAGAGAGGGAGAGGGAGAGAGAGAGAGGAGGGGAGAGAGAGAGAGAGAGAGAGAGAGGGAGAGGGAGAGAGAGAGAGGAGGGGAGAGAGAGAGAGAGAGAGAGAGAGAGAGAGAGAGGGAGAGGGAGAGAGAGAGAGGAGGGGAGAGAGAGAGAGAGAGAGAGAGAGAGAGAGAGAGAGAGAGAGAGAGGGAGAGGGAGAGAGAGAGAGGAGGGGAGAGAGAGAGAGAGAGAGAGAGAGAGAGAGAGAGGGAGAGGAGAGAGAGAGAGGAGGGAGAGAGAGAGAGAGAGAGAGAGAGGGAGAGAGAGAGGGAGAGGGAGAGAGAGAGAGGAGGGGAGAGAGAGAGAGAGAGAGAGAGAGAGAGAGGGAGAGAGAGAGGGAGGAGCTAGACTCCTGCAAGCTCAGAATTGATGTTTAATTTATTTCTTGTTTATAATTTATTGATGCCATAGCATGTGTGCATGTGCGTGTGTTCACGTGTGGATGTGTGTGAGGGAGATGGAGAGAAAGGACACTAGAAAGTAGAGATGAGAGGAGAGAGAGATGAGAGGAGAGAGAGATAAAAATGAAATAACATTTTCATAACAATTTGCCCAAACTCATAAACAGTACTGAGTGTTTGGCATTAAGACTTTGTCTGGTTTACCTCCCATGTCACATAATAACCTGCGTTACCTGTGCCAGGTTGTAGCCAGTTTTGTGCAGGTGTGCAGTATTTCATAAGTACTAGTCAGGTCAGGAGTTTCATAGATATTTTACGTCATTAGTCCTTAAATTCAGTATTGTAATACAACACACAGGTCAAAGCAGCAATACACACACATGCACACACACCATCTGTAAGTCCTTGGCCCATATGAACCCTGTAGGCAGTAATAATAGCCTATTGGCCCAGACATGTGTGTGTGTGTGTGTGTGTGTGTGTGTGTGTGTGTGTGTGTGTGTGTGTGTGTGTGTGTGTGTGTGTGTGTGTGTGTGTGTGTGTGATAAGAATCTGTGGTTAAAATGCTGCTTGAACTGATGCAAGAGTTCATCTTTGCATTCGAGCTTTTATTGTGCAGCCAGTGTGTGAGCTAACCGAACCAAAAAGAGTGTAGCAGAAAGACAATGCCCTGACTCGACCCAGGTGCAGCGAGACTCAGCTCAGCGTGTGCAGAGTCTGAGCACATGTAGAGTCTGAGTGTGTGCCTCATCTGAGCTTGTGTAGAGTCTGAGCGTGTGCAGAGTCTGAGCGTGTGCCTCATCTGAGCATGTGGAGAGTCTGAGCACATGTAGAGTCTGAGTGTGTGCCTCATCTGAGCTTGTGTAGAGTCTGAGCGTGTGCCTCATCTGAGCATGTGGAGAGTCTGAGCACATGTAGAGTCTGAGCTTGAGCAGAGTTTGAGCGCGTACAGATCCTCCCCTCACTCGGGCGTTGTGCTCAGCTGAATGGTGCGTCAGGGCTGACAGCCTGCAGCCTGTGGAGGAAACACAAACGAACGTGGCATTTAAGCGCAAGGCTATAAATAAGGACCTAGTCGCACTCCAGGCTGGGAGGGGCTTGTGGGAAAATTGCCCATTTGTCAGTCCGGATAAGGTCAGCATGGAAATCGTCTGGCAACATTAATCGAATGCAACGCGGTAAAAGGGAACCTGTGTAACGGGCGTCCGCAGCGTGTGAGCGCATGCGTCTGGACGGCTTCACACAGCCGAGAGGAACTGAGTTATCCCCCACCCTCGTCCAGACCCCCGTCCAGACCCCCAGACCGCGCTACAGCAGAAATGTGTCGATTTGTGACATCTGGAAGGTTGACATGGGGACGTGTTTTAATTAGGCTTCTTTCTGTCCTTAGGGAGTGTCACGCTCAAATGAAGTATTTATGGACTCTGCAGCCCTTTGTGTGTGTGTGTGTGTGTGTGTGTGTGTGTGTGTGTGTGTGTGTGTGTGTGTGTGTGTGTTTATTATGCAGTCAGAGATCACAAAAATGAGTTCGCTTAATGTCAGAGCACAAACCTTCGACATGAGGAGTGCGATGGAGTTTGTTAATTAAAGCCAGCAGGTCCAAACCCAGTGAGTGGAGGAAAAGTTTTGTATTTCTCTACTGTTCTTATTCCTTGCCACCAGCAGAAATGCAAAGAGAAGATTCCAAGTTTTGAAATTAATCTTCCATTTTTAACTCTTGCCAGCAGCAGTAGATTCCATACCACATACATTTCTCATGCTGTCAACAGCTAATTCAATGTCATAGCTTTGGCATTATTCAAATATTTACCAGGAAATCACAAGTAGTGTGCAAAGGATCATTGAAAAGGATTTGGGCCAAACTCTCACTGTAAATGTGCCCCATTGGTGGACATTGGTCTTGGTCCCAGTCACCGGTAGTGGCCCAGCCGACGCTGACGCTGTGAGATTAGACGGCGTGAGAGACGTTGTCTGTTCTTAGGTCTGCGTCAGCTGAACTCTTATGATCAAAACCTCGAGGGATGCAGGGGGGCCAGACTCAGGGCTCACCATAAACTACCCAGGTTTGCAGTTACAGATAAAGTGATTCTATTTTGGGGCTTGTCTGTGTGTGTGTGTGTGTGTGTGTGTGTGTGTGTGTGTGAGTCTTTTTTGATGTTGTGGTTGAAGCTGGATGTACTCCACCCAAGTCAACATGATCTGATGCTTTTTCTGGGGCGAGCAGGCGCACGGGCGCACATGCTTGTCTTGTGATCATACGAAAGCTTCCTGGGAACTGATGATCACACCAGGTGTGAGAGACACAGCACAGGTGAAGGACCTGACACAGCTTCTCAGCCAAGAGAACTAGCTCCTCTGAGAGGAACAGACATCACTGGGCTTTGGTGAAAAGCCTTGGTGTTTTTTTTCAGTGAAGATATTATAATAAGACTTTTTTATAAGTTATGAAGCGTTCTCGGCTGAATTCTGTTATTTGTTTGCTGAAACCAGTTTATGAGGGCGTGGCAGCGCCCACTGCGGTTTACCTTCCAGATCAGATCTAGCCAGTCAGCAATTTCTCCACCTGACACAGTCTGATTGGTTATGGCTCCTTTCTTATGAGGCCCATCTATTTAGATGGTGACAGGGTAGAAACACACACACACACACACACACACACACACACACACACACACACACACACACACACACACACACACACAGTACACCATCAAGGGAGCAGACCAGCTTGATGTAGGAGGCAGGCACATGTTGGGGAGAACAGCAGACACTGCTGATGTGATCTTTTCTCTGTTGTTGCCAAACTGAACTGAAACTAACCAGAGATCCAAGGTACCTGAACGGATCTTGAACATTTCAGTAAATTGTTTTGTCTATGTAAACACAGATGAGCGTACAACTAGAGTGCCATACTGACCATGCTGACACCAGGAGCCGAGCTTTCCTCGTAAGGCTAAAGTTGCACTCCAGAACACTCCAGGCTAGGACATTCCAGAACACTCTGAGCTAAGACATTCCAGAACACTCCAGACTAGGACATTCCAGAACACTGTGAGCTAAGACTTTTCAGAACACTCCGGGCTAGGACATTCCAGAACACTCTGAGCTAAGACATTCCAGAAGACTCCAGACTAGGACATTCCAGAACACTCTGGGCTAGGACATTCCAGAACACTTCAGGATAGGACATTCCAAAACACTTCAGGATAGGACATTCCAGAACATTCCAGGAGAGGACATTGCAGAACACTCACTTCACTTGTTCTGAAGTAAGTTCTGTTGTTCTGTTGTTGTTGTTGTTATTGGCCTTCCTTCAGCTCCTATTGTTGTTGTTATTCTAGCTGTTGTTGTTGTTGTCCTGACTTCAGCTGTTGTTGTTGTTATTGTCCTTCCTGATTTGGCTATCTCTTTCAACCTGCCCTTTGTCATCACTGTATCAGTGTTCATCCAGCACTTCGGATTTATATGAATCTAATTACTGAAAAAATGTGTTTCTATTGCAACAGGACAACAGAAGTCCTATACTCCTTAAAAGCCTTAAAGCATGTAACTAAGTTTAGTCCCCCCAGGAAGCCCCATAGCACACACATCTAAGCACAGTCTGCCTGTTGGACCTTCGGGAAGGTGTCACAAAAGACGTGACCCGTAGGGGGCAGCACATAAGGTTTAACCAGCACAGAACACAGATGCTGAGCTGTCTCCTCTCTTTAGAGGTCCAGCCCAAAAATGAACACGTCTGCACTGGTGGAGACACACTCCGAACTAGCAGCCAAACTTTATTTCCCCCACACGGCATCTTACCCAGCAGAAGCTCCGGGCTTCACATCCAGCTGATGTTTCTGTGGGTGGTGCAGTGCCACAACACAACGCTGGCTCTCTGGCCAAGATCACAAGCTTCATGTAAGATAGGAAAACATTCCCAGCTCTGTTCTGGGGGATTATCGCGTCTCAGTACAGTGCTGGCCTGCTCATTTCCTGCTTATTTCCCTAATGAACTGTTCAATTGATTCAAGGTGTAGTGAGACATGGTTAATTTGGTATAATCCACACACTTTTGTTCTGAATGGGGCAGGTCTAGTCCTGAACAGCAGATTGGAATCTGAGTAGTGTTTCCATCCAGAAACCCACTCATGGAACGAAAGGACCCCCTGCTGAGAAGGAGTTTATATTCTGGGATACAAATCGCTTTGTATTTGGCACCAGTTCTGCCATTTCAGCGCTGCTCAGTTCCCTCCCACGTTTCCCTCTGTGGAAAAGGTACCACACACACACACACACACACACACACACACAGACACACACACACACACACACACTGCGGAGAGAAGGTCACACATCGACCTATGTGCTGACCCACTGCTGTGCCGGAACAAAAAGCTGCAAACAAGCAACACAGAAATCCATCGCCACGGAAACGTAACGCTTCTCCATGGAAATGCCTTTTATTGCTCCTCCATCTATTAGCTTTCATCCTTTATATAATAATAATTTGAAAAACTTTGTTTTGAAGAGGGCGGGGAGGGCAGATGGCCGTTTTCTGCCCCTCTCTCCAGACTGGCTGATTAATTGCTTGTCAGTCAGCTCGAGTCAGCCGGTGTCCCTGTGCCCCGCCCTGGTCCTAAAGCTGTCAATCACACTCAGATGTGTCTCCACGGGCTGCTCACGCTCGCTCCCTGCAACCTCAGTCCTGTCACATGCACGGCAGGCCCTACCCCTAGCAAGGCTCCATCTTTCTGCTCCATGTCTGTCTAAATCTAAATAATTAGATTTAAGAGTGGAGGACCAGCACAGAGAAGACAGCTGCTCCACCCCCCGAAAGACGGATTCGTGCTGTGACGTTCAAACGTCCGCCAGCAGTTCGTCCCAGTGCGGACAGGGGGCGATAAACAGGTGAGTTATCAGGAGCAAACAGCTGGTCCTGGATAAACCACAGGACATGTGGAGATCTTCAGAACCCAGACGGATTTAAAGTTGACAGGGACACACATGCAGAAGCAGAAATTCCACTGTCAGGTAAGTCCGTCAGGGCTCCTTCCAGAGGTCAGAGTTCACGGTGGGCTTATAACGGAGTAGGAGTCATCAGTGGTTATCTCCTAGTCCAGAAGTTCCACTGTGCCAGACTGGCCAACACTGAAGCTATGAACAAAGTGAGGCATTAGGTCTGCAGCTGTGGGTTATAGCACTACGCTGATCCTACACGCTTCACTAAGACGACTGCAGCTCAGGGCTCTAGAAGAGTCTGTACAGAACACACACTACAACACACACACACACACACACACACACACACTACAACATACACGCGCGCACACACACTCACACACACACACTAATCCATGGAAGCAAGAAGTGTGTGTGTCACTAAAGACTCTTCTAAAGTCACTTGGAGAGGTACCAGATGAAGAGGACAAACTCCAGCAGTGTGTTTGTGTGTGTGTGTGTGTGTGTGTGTGTGCGTGCGTGTGTGTGTGTGTGTGTGTGTGCATGTGCGTGTGTGTGTGTGTATGTGTGCAAGAGAAGATGAGAGAGAGAGAGATGGAAACACCAACACACAGATGCGCATTCCCACAGACTAAGAACTCCTTAGTAAGGTGCAGGTGCTATCAGACTTCTGTCATATCGCCCCCTACACTTTGCAGCTGGAACATATGAAAGAATGAAGAAGTCATCCAGTACAGTGTGTGTGACAGGGCCCAGGTTTGGTGTGCTCAGACAGCAGCCCTGCTTCATTAATATTCCATTGTTGTTGTTATTGTTGTTGTTGTTGTTTTGTGACCAGCATCACACCCCCCGAGTGTTGGCTGTCCAGAGGGCCACGTCTTTAACAACACAGCCATCAGGGATGTACAATCCCACGCTACACACGAATGTTTAGCAGGAAGAAATCTGCTGCCAATCTGAAACAAAGGCACAATCCTCAGACACTGGAGACACACGAATTTCATGAATCCAAGAAACCATTTCAACAATCCAAGACCCCAAATGGGAGTTGAGAGTGAAAAAG
>NC_137512.1:1285000-1307500 GCF_041902795.1 Electrophorus electricus
CAGCACCAGCGCTTCCATGAAACCCTGTGATTTCTGGCTGAAATTTCAGAGCCCCAATTCCAGTGATCCGCCTCGGTGAGCTCCACCACATCTAACGGCAAGTCTCCTAAAAATGACAAACAGCAGTTGCTCTGAGGAGTCTTTTCAGCATTCCATGTTGTCAGGTCTGCGGGTTCTCCGCACGGCCTGCCCAGAGTTTGCAGGCAGGTCTGGGCATGTGTGTTTGTTTATAAATAGATATGCAAGCAGAGGGAGGTGTATGAGCTGACCTCACAGGAAGTCGCGTGCTTATTTAGAAAGGGACATCCTAAGGGTGGTCTCTCCACCACATCCCTAAACTGCACACGGTGGACGTCCAAACCGTGTCTGTACACCACAGAGTCGTGTCGGCACAGCGCGGGAAGCGTACTGGTGTTAGTGAGGTCCTCAGTGCAGTGAGGTTGGGCTGCCACTCGTGTGTGGTGATTACACACAGGAATCCATTTTTGTTGGTCCACTTAGTCTGGAAATGATCTCTCATTGATTTCCCATCCCCCACTGACAGCGTTCAGACTCAGGTGTCAGAGTTTATTAGGTTTTAGAAGAAACTGAGGCATATCTTAGCAGGAAATGTGAATTGGCCTTAAATGTTTCATAGCCCTACGTAATAAACAATTTATCAAAACATAAGAGGAATAAGGAACTAGATGTCTGGAGCTGCAGTGACAGAAGACCATCTTCCATAAGCCCTGAATATCATGGAATGATGGCACTATTCTTGCCCTTAAAGATTTGTGAGTCATTCATCTTCTAAGGTCATACTAGTGGTTGTTTGGTTTGTAGGAGTAACAATACAAATCCTCTCAAAGTCTGTTTTAAGTCTTTCATTGTCTTTGTTTCAACTGAACTGGGCATGAATAATAAATCTCCACTTCACTGCTCCATTGTCTCACGTCATCTCACTATGTCTCACTTCATGCTCTCACTCTTAGACATCAGATAATCACACCGTCTTAGACAGGAGAGGGTATAGTTTCACTCTACCATGATCCTAAAAAGATAATATCTAGTCTACTTTGCATTAAATATCTATCATTTCAGCCTAGTTGGCAATCTGGAGTGGTGTTAGAGAGGAGGTCCCAAGCCCTCATCAAGGATGCCACTGCATGTGTGTGTGTGAACACTGGGAGATACTGGTTATTATCTTTGATCAAATGGCGAGTGTCACAGTAGTGTCATAATGACACACTCCCAAATCCATCATAGCCCCTCTCTCAAATAACGCCTTTCAACAGCAGGTGACCCTGGTCCACTCACCACACACACACACACACACACGGCAAATAATCATACATTCGTATTCATGAATAATAACCACTGAGAATGAAAGTAGGGAGAGTATGCCATTGGACACCTCTGGACAGAGAAATTGGTGAGATGAGAGTAATTGTTTCAGACACACATCAGAACCAGACTTACTGACGGGGTGGACAAGCACATCAAACAAGGACTTGAGCTGGAAAAACATGCATTCCTGCCATGGAAGATATTCAACACAAAAGTCCCACACTGGGAGAAACAAGGAGGAATTAGGAGAAACCATGTGTTTTGTTTGTGAATCTGTGGTATCTAAACTTGTGAAGAAGTGCTTTCACTGTCTGGGTTAAGATGAGAAGAGTAATCATTGGGTTTCTACATGGATTATTGATTGTGTTTTATTTGGATTAGGGAAATGATGGTGTTTATAACTGCATTAGAGTAATGGTGTTTGTAACTGCATTAGAGTAATGATGGTGTTTGTAGCTGGATTAGACTAATGATGGTGTTTGTAACTAGATTAGACTAATGATGGTGTTTGTATCTAGATTTGAGTAATGATGGTGTTTGTAATTAGATTAGAGTAATGATGGTGTTTCTGGCTGGATTAGATTAATGATGGTGTTTGTAACTAGATTAGAGTAATGATGGTGTTTCTGGCTTGATTAGATTAATGATGGTGTTTGTAACTAGATTAGAGTAATTATGGTGTTTCTGGCTGGATTAGATTAATGATGGTGTTTGTAACTAGATTGGAGTAATGATGGTGTTTCTGGCTGGATTAGATTAATGATGGTGTTTGTAATTAGATTAGAGTAATGGTGGTGTTTCTGGCTGGATTAGATTAATGATGGTGTTTGTAACTAGATTAGAGTAATGATGGTGTTTCTGGCTGGATTAGATTAATGATGGTGTTTGTAACTAGATTAGAGTAATTATGGTGTTTCTGGCTTGATTAGATTAATGATGGTGTTTGTAACTAGATTAGAGTAATGATGGTGTTTCTGGCTGGATTAGATTAATGATGGTGTTTGTAACTAGATTAGAGTAATGATGGTGTTTCTGGCTTGATTAGATTAATGATGGTGTTTGTAACTAGATTAGAGTAATGGTGGTGTTTCTGGCTGGATTAGATTAATGATGGTGTTTGTAACTAGATTAGAGTAATGATGGTGTTTCTGGCTGGATTAGATTAATGATGGTGTTTGTAACTAGATTAGAGTAATTATGGTGTTTCTGTCTTGATTAGATTAATGATGGTGTTTGTAACTAGATTAGAGTAATGATGGTGTTTGTATCTAGATTAGAGTAATGATGGTGTTTCTGGCTTGATTAGATTAATGATGGTGTTTGTAACTAGATTAGAGTAATGATGGTGTTTGTATCTAGATTAGAGTAATGATGGTGTTTCTGGCTGGATTACATTAATGATGGTGTTTGTAACTAGATTAGAGTAATGATGGTGTTTCTGGCTGGGCTCATGTGCTCTGCTGTGACAGACACGTTTATCAGTGGCCATGCCCTGTCAGGGCTGTCAGGGCAGCGGGACACACTGTTCCTCCTGCCATTGTCTGGCCTGCTGTGCCAGTAGAGCTGGTCCTTAACAACACCATCAACTGGCTGTTTGAATCTGCTGCTTGGGAGGTGAAGCAACATGTGAGAGAGACATCCGCACATCAGAACAGTCTGTCTCTGAACAGGCTGTGTCTATAATGACTAAGCAAGATGTATGTTTACACTCTGAAGGTGTTGCAGCTGAATAACTCTGGTTGTGTGTGTGTGTGTGTGTGTGTGTGTGTGTGTGTGTGTGTGTGTGTGTGTGTGTGTGTGTGTGTGTGTGTGTGTGTGTGTGTCGGGGGCATGTGGGTGTGGGTGTGTGTAAAAAGAGTGAAAGATAAAGATTGGGGATAGAGAGAGTTGGGTGAGAGAGAGAGAGAGAGAGACATCTGTTAGAAGAATGCAGATTTAAGATGAAGGTGCAGCGTTTCTCACCACGGCGCTCATGCAGCACACAGAGAGAGAAACTAGGAGAAACAAGGAGAAACAATGAGAAATTAGGAGAAACAATGAGAAATTAGGAGAAACAATGAGACATTATGAGAAACAATGAGAAACAATGAGAAATTAGGAGAAAGAATGAGAAACAATGAGAAATTAGGAGAAACAAGGAGAAATTAGGAGAAACAAGCAGAAACAAGGCAGCTACCTGGAAACACCAGGCACACACTGCAGCACACAATGCCACACACAGCATCAACACGTTTACCCTGAAATAACTACATGATATCAGCAAATTTTCTGCTTTCTTTTTTATGACACACTGATCTAAATTACACTTTTATTTTGTGAACTGAGTGGGAAAAGAGAATGAGAGAGAGAGAGAGAGAGAGAGAGAGAGAGAGAGAGAGAGAGAGAGAGAGAGAGAGAGAGTTCTGCCTGGGTGTATGTCAGCATTAGACTATAGTTACAGTGGTATATATAACAGTAAAACTATATTAAAAGAAAAGTGAGTCCTCCACTCCTCCACCTCTCTGCCTCTATGCTCCTCCACCTCTCTGCTTCTATGCTCCTCCACCTCTCTGCCTTTATGGTCCTCCATCCTTCATCCTTGGCAGGACAGTGAGCAGGTTGTCTTTTATCCTGATTTAATCATCGCTAGGCTAAGACTACATAATGGTAACTGTCCTTTTCAACAGGAGACATTTGCCAGTCAGCCTTCCGCTAATTTTCCGAACTCTGCATCCACATAGTTTGAAGGTTCACAAATATTTTATCAGTGTAGTGACGAATAGAATTCTTGTCATCTGGAGGTGATTTGCATTTCAGAATATCTGTGAGATTAATGCATTATGTACCAGTGCTGAACATTCCCCACGGCTCTGCACTGTTTTATGAATTCCCTTTTAAGGATGCCATCCTTAATTCTGAACTAAATCTGAACTTCTCTATCCTGCTGTTGAGGTCTGGTCAGAGTGGAATGCTCATACATTAGGTGTCGTTAAGACCAACCCTCAGACGCAGTAGAGGGGGACTCTGGTAGCTGGAGGGTGTGTGCTTCCTGACAGCTCCTATCGGAAACACAAGCGCTGCGCATTAAAGGGCCACTCCATCATTTTGGCAGAGAAAGGAAGTCCAGACACAGGCCGACGTGCTCCTGCTCCTGCCAAGAGCCCGCGGTCTACGGCGGCATTCCATCAAGTTTTCACAAACTGAATTTAATCCTGTGTCGATGATTCCTGACAACCAGAGGCAGGACTGTTCATCCCTGGTTTATTTTGTGAACCTCACAGTTTCTGCAGTTTTCACCCTTTGATGAGTGTAAGTGTGATGAGATAAAAGTTTGGCTGAAATGAAGTGGCTGAGTTCAGTGAAAAAGATTTACTTTCAGACATCCCAACTCTCGGAGGAACCGCACCGGACGCAGAGCTGACCAGCAGTCAGACATCCCTGGACAAGGTGCTGGAGGACAGCATGAGTGCAGTGGTGGGGTGTGGAAAGCTAAGCGACGTCTGAGGCCTTGGAAAGACTGAGCGGACAGGACAGAGAATTCTGCTCAGAACGTGGAGTAATTATGTGATGGACGCATGCGCTGAAAAGAAAATCCGTAATCGGAGTCAACAAGCCAACACACGGGGATGCAGGAAACATGAAAAAATAATCAAAGCAAACCAAAAAAAAAAACTAAACAGGCCAAGCAGAAAAGCAAAACATGGAAAACGGCTAGAACACTAAACACAGCTGACATCAACTTGACAGGCATAAGAACAAACAGAGGCTGGACTAACAATGACCAACGTCAAGACTGAGCAAACACGGTATGTACACAAGTACTAACGAGAGCTAAACAAGAGACAGGTGATACAAACGAGAATGCGAAACCCAAAATAAAGACCAGGAATGGAGAAAATGAAACACTGACACATGACAGAGAAACCATGCCAACAGGGATGCTAGGAGGGGCCAATCATGACACTGCTGTTGGTTGTCTGTCAATGTGTTGCCAGAAAATGTTACATTGCACTGCAGTCAATGATCTTTGAGGTTCTGATCTACAGGCTAGTCTTTATCTACTAGCCAGTCAGATCAGAATGAGCTCCTGCCTGGTGGACCAGATGAAATGGCATTTTCTTTAACTCCAATCCCTGCTTAACCCATGTCCTCTACGTCTTGAGGTTAGTTCATGTTGGAAAAAAAAGATCATTCATGTCTCATACAGGTGTTTTTTAATTATCTAATAATTCAACTTTCATAATGTGTCCAGAATTTCACTATATAGAAGTTTGGATAGTCTTGAACAAGTATTTTACATTTTACAGTACATATTTACAGTTTTTTTCATACATGGAACTGAAGTGTGTTGTCCAGACCCTAAAAAGTTAAATTACTAGCAGAACAGCATGGTGGCTGTGAGGTTCGTCTCCACCACAGCACCTCCACCACCCACCTGCTCAATACCACCCGATTCCTTTCCCAGGCCCAGAGGGGTGTTCAGAATCTCCTTCCGCCCCGGCACATCCGTGCCTGGAGGGCACACCTCAGATCCACGCAAAAGCAGCCCAGAACCAGGGTCTGGATGTTCCCCTAACCAGAAACTGTCTGACAACAACACTACTGCAAATGGACGCTCAAGGCAATAAGAGTCCGGATCTCCCTACCTTTGCTCCTTTGGGATTTTGTCATCCCTTCAATCTGGATAGAATTTTTGGGAAGCTAATGTCTCTCTCTTTCCTCCCTCTGTCACCTCTCTCTCTCTCTCTCTCTCTCTCTCTCTCTCTCTCTCAACAGTTCTTTAAGTGTGCCACATTCTCTCATATTGGTGGTCTGGCTTTTAAGTGCGTGTGTGACGCAACCTGTGCCTGCATCTGTTCTTATGTTAAACAGGCACTTGGGTACCAACATCCTGCTTCAGATGGACAGCAGGAACAGGCCAAAGAGGCAAAATGTCAGACGTGCTAGGCTGATTAGTCTGACATCACGTTTGTCCGAAGCCCAATGCAGCACCTGGTTCTATAAGAGTTAGTTCTGAACAACACCCATATCTGCAGAGAACCGTCTCCATCAAACCCGGGTCTTTGAAGATCGGGTTGCGTGGTCAGTTGGTGTATGTTTACATAACACAGTCATGGCTCTAGGATAACCCTAATGGAGAAAATGGAAATAAACTTAGAGATAGAAAACCAGAAAGAGAGACGCAGGAAGGGATGATAGATGGAAACAGAAAGCTGCAGAGTAAGAGCCTTTTTAAAACACAATTAACTGTTTATTCAGAACCAGGATGATTCAGGCCAGTTTGCTTGTGTGCTCCACAAGCAAAGGGCTGAGGGGTGTGTTGTCTCTCTGTGAAATTAAGCTCTTACTCTCAATCATTTTGAAGAAATGTGATCTATTTTGCAGAAGTGCCTGTGGTATTAACTGGAAATACAGGGGTTTGGAATTGGTTCTGAAGGGATCTGTCCATGGTGCTGAAGACACCTGTTCATGTTATCCCCCAAGCAATGTGCACAATTCATATATCTGGATTCATTGATAAGAATCTATTTCAGGATGGGGCTTGGTGCAGAAAATGCTGTGGAGGAGTACAGACAGTGTGGAGGAGTCCTGACCCACCTTGGTGGAGACGAACAGGCTCTCCTGTACTGCAGAGGACTGGGAGCAGTAGGACGTGCTCCTGTGCTCGAATCCAAGAGGCTAATTAGCTTTGGTAAGCAGGTCCTGAAGAACAAAGCAATGTGGACTGAACAGGTTCGAAAGCTGCCTGAGCTGCACCAGTTTCCTTTTAAAGGGCCTCTGCATTTGAATTGATTGATTGATGTTGTGGTTGGAGCTCAGCACTCAGCTGCTCCATTCAGCAGTGCCCATCGTTCAGTGGGGAGACGGCAGTGTTGTCTGGTAGCGCCTGATGCACTGAACCTCTCGGACATGTAGCAGCAGGCAGGAAGAATGCCATTCAATCAGGGCCGAAAGAAAGGAAGAACAACAAACAGCTTTTACAAAAAAAGTGGCAAACAAATTAATTAATTGTGTGTGATCATTCTTTATATAAATTCTACACACACACAAACACACACACACACACACACACACAAAGCTGTGCCTCAGATCCTATCGATGGATAATAACACTAGTAATATAATCATATTTTTGATTTGGTTTAATATCATTATGAATGCTTCACAATCACTGAGTGAGTTTGGAGAAGCAGAATAACTGGACCTTGTGAACTCTTTGTTTGCAGCGGTAGTCATGTGACTTCTTTCCTTGATTGCACTGTCTGGGGCGTTGTGTGTAGATACACAGCTAAAGACTAAAGGTAACGCAACCAGACCATGGCAGGTGGTGAAGGGTGACGCATGCTCCTCAATGGTGAGGTCACGGCAGGGCGCTAGGCAACGGCTGCTAGGTGACAGAGATGTGTAGCGGAGAATAAACACGTCACTCTTTAGTTTAAATTAGGCAGAATGCCGCTGAAGTTTATAGGAAAGTTAAGATGTGGCAGTGTCAGCAGGCCGCGGAAGGTGGGCTCGTCCCATTGGCTATTAATGACTTTAGACAGCAGGGATTTTTGATTATTTTTGAAAGCTTCCCAGTCATAATCCAGCGCACTTGCCTGTAATGCTGAAGCCGCCATCGCCGGAGCAAGTATGTTAGATTACAGCTGGTGTTAATCTCTGCAGGGCAGCAGAGCCCTGGGAGCAATCCAGCCATGCTGCAGAATTTCTACAAGTTTCCTAGGATTTATGAGTCTCGGTGTTCACCTCAGCATGGCCCAGCCAAAAATAACTCCACGAAGCAAGCATTCTCAACCTGGGGAAAAACAAGGCTCTTTCACCCAGACTCTCAAAGTTGAAAACCAACTCCTTGCTTTGTCAGAGCCTGCCCTGTGGACAGAGAGCCGAGTGAGGGGCTGGCACTCTGAAGCTACACCAGGAGCTGTATCAGTGGTGTGCAGACGACTCACTGCGAAACTTCCGTCCACTGCGTCCTCCAGGACTTTGCTGATTAGTCTGTTCATCATGAAAACAGTAACACTGAGAGTTGCTGGGTGGTTGCATCATGGCCCTGAACAGAAACCTCCCTTATTAGTTGCTGGACAGTCCATATCTGCATAATGAAATATAATGAGTTGCCTTGTTGTGAGACAGATCCAATTTTCAGATGACAGATATGAAATCCTTTTTAAACTTTTAAGGACAGAGAATGTTTCTGTAATGTTTAACTATTTGCCATGAAGGTTCACAAAACTTGGTTAGGGTTAGGATTAGACTATCAGGACTACACAGGCCACCAGTGTCCTGACTGGTCATTTGAGTTTCCACAGTCCTATCACCAAAAAAACCCCTGATGAGTTCAGTGTGTGTTTCTGTGTGTTGAACCAATGAAAGACCATAGTGCAAGACACCTGTGAGCTGCAGGCCAAGTTGATCTTTAGTTTAAAAAGTGTAACAAATGAAAAATGGTGATGGCATTTTATGTGATGGTGATGGTGTTTTTGTGATGGCAGGAATGTTTTTGTCTGTAGCTGAGAGACAACTTCAAAATGAAAATAAACACCAGTACAAACAAAATGGCACGAAAATATCAACAACGATAAAAATACAGAATAAATATATAAAATATCAACAAAGCTAAAATATACTACTATACAAATAGCCAGAATTACCCACACAGATACTGGTCAGTATCAGTACAACACACACACATATTGCCCGCATACTGTACTGTACCAAAACTTTGTGTGTGTGTGTGTGTGTGTGTGTGTGTGTGTGTGTGTGTGTGTGTGTGTGTGTGAGAGAGAGAAAGAGAGAGTAATGGGGAGTGTTTGCTTTTGCATGTTTATGTAATCTACAAAGTTAATCCTAATGCTTGTGTCTATATAAACTGTTTAAAGTGTTTGTAGGTGCTATGCAGAGTGTGTAAAGGATCTGGAGCAGGTTGATCACACAGGTACATGTACAGGAGGGGTCATTTCCTGGGAGATCTGGAGAGGAAATGTGGTAACAATAGAAACCTTGGGCTAGTTTTTACAATCGTTTTCACACTTGTCTCAGTACCATGTCCACTTCTTCACAACTCTTCACACAGTGTTTTTGAAACACACCTCAGCACATCATTTAACCTTGATACACTTTAATGCAAACAAAATACACTTTAATGCAAACACCAAAACACGTCATATTTCATACAAAATTACTCATGCAGCCGTAACTATAACACAACTATAAAATAAGTATAACACAACTATAATATAACTATAACACAATTATAGCACATCTATAGCATAACTTTAACACAACTATAACATAACTATAATATAACTATAACACAGCTATAATACATCTGTAACACAACTATAACATAACTATAGCACAGCTATAACACAACTATAATCTAACTATAACACAACTATAGCATACCTACAACACAACTATAACATAACTATAACACAACTATAGCATACCTACAACACAACTATAATATAACTATAACACAACTATAGCACAGCTATAACACAACTGTAACACAACTATAACACAACTATAATATAACTATAACACAACTATAACACGACTATAACACAACTATAGCATACCTATAACACAACTATAGCAGAGGTATAACAACTGTAACACAACTATAACATAACTATAGCACAACTATAACACAACTATAATATAACTATAACACAACTATAAACACAACTATAACACAACTATAGCATACCTATAACACAACTATAACATAACTATAACGCAACTATAGCACAGCTATAACACAACTGTAACACAACTATAACATAACTATAATATAACTATAACACAGCTATAATACGACTGTAACACAACTATAACATAACTATAACACAACTATAACAGCTATAATATTAACTATTACTATAACAACTATAATATTACTATAACTGTAATATAACTATAACATCTGCTTTGTCCGACAAGACTGTTCTGTCACTCAATGTACAATGAACTTCAAAACATAAATAACTTGTAAAATTACAAACTACATATATTGTGTGTTTTTGTATTCAGAAATATTTCAAACCAAGTAAAGAAACTGGGATCTGTTGTCTTACCTCTCACAATAGATCATGAGTGAGTGTGTTAAGTTTGTAAATATATATATATATATATATATACCCAATCAATAACAAATAAATGCAATACTGTAATACCAAATCAAGCATCACACTGAATGCATGGACAGTCATCTGTGTACCACAAGTGTTTCTTGTGGTACTGTAAATGCATTTGGTAAGTGCCTGTGTGTGTGTGTGTGTGTGTGTGTGTGTGTGTGTGTGTGTGTGTGTGTGTGTGTGTGTGCAGTTCTAAATGGTGCCCTTTGGGCTGTGGGCAACAAATATTGATAACAGAAGGAAATGTTTCCTTAAATGACAGATTGATTGAAGGGCTGTTCAAGGCATGAATAACTAAATGAGGACTGGCTCTTTGGAACTGTGCAGCCTGGGGTGCATGAAGAGAGTTCCTCACTATCCCCTCACTCCAATTCCCGACTTGAACAAAATCAAATGAAAGTTACGTGCAAACATAAGCTAGCTGCTAGTTGATTACAATAGAAACCTTTCTCTCTAGAAGAAAGGCTGATTTTCCACTCGTGAATTTTCCTCTCGTGAAACACCAATCGATCTCCCGGCAGGCGCTGTTGAGGCGCTCCTCATCTGGACAGAAGCTACTGCAGCACAATGCCATGGTAGATGGAGAGTGGACAGACAGAGGAGAGATTGCCCTCGATCAGAGGAAATTGCCATATCTCACACAGCCTTTAAGATCTCCCTCTCTCTCTCTCTCTCTCTCTCTCTCTCTCTCTCCCTCTCTCTCTCTCTCTCTCTCTCTCTCTCTCTCCCTCTCTCTCTCTCCCTCTCTCTCTCTCTCTCTCGGGCACTATTTTCTCTTCCGGTCAGCAGGCTTGAGTTCTCAGCAGGGCACATGTTATCAGTCTGCAGTGCAAAGTGTCACATCCCAGAAAGGGGTCATTTGGGACACTACTAGTCAGGTATACTCTGAACGCAGCCGAAATGTGGTTGGAATGTGGCCGGAATGGTTACAGCGACTTCAAGCTTTTGTTTGGAGATTTCCTGCATGTCGGCAGAACCCTGTCTCATGACTGTCTGGCGTAAGGCCCTGAGCCTGATGACCTCTCTGGAATGAGAGATGTAATTAGATCTGATTACCCACTAATTACTGCACTGAGTCCCCCACAATGCAGTGTGACAAGTCACCCATTCGTTCGTGGTTCACCCTCTGTGAATTCCCTAGACGGCATTGGTGCCCCTAACGTGCCAATCAGCTCTGTCCGCTAGCAACGCCTCCACCACCCACGCCAAAGTCTGCTTCCACCGAGCCGTCTCTTGTCAAGAGAAGATCAGTAATTAGGCTCAACACAGCCACTGCTCTCAAAAGGACTGGAGTCCTTGAGGTCTCTTTGGTGAGGGGAGGGCTGAAGAAGAGAAGCTCCGTGAATATTAACTCTTTCATTAGCATGCTACTGCCCTCTGCTCCACGCCTTTCAGCTGGAATTAAGACCTGCTTTGTCCAGGCCTTCATTAAGTCAAATATTCCCCATCTGTACCCTTTGAAGACCTCCCCCAGTGACACTCTGTGATATCAATCCAGCCGCGTTTCCAAGGAAACTCTGAAGTGCTTCGATGTACCGTATTGATTCTCTTGCACACTGGGACATGAACATATAATTTCAAAAGTTTTACAGATATGTACTAAACTCATTTTAGACTCACTTACTTTTGCAGTGTCCATTAAAGTTCAGCATAATACATCTGTGACTTCAGACCACTGCAGTTTATGTCTTTAGATACTTCAAAGGCTGAGCAGATGAGATAGATGTAGTTCGCAAAGAGCAAAGACTGACAAAGTCAAAGATCACAGAACCATAAAATCCAGGAACATTTCACACTGAAACTGAAGAGAGTTCAGTGATTGTCTGCTTTGTGTGTTTGCCGAGAAAGCAAACAGTTGTAGAGAGGATGGCGTAGAGGAACACGCCAGGGACACGCATCACAAACAGAACTAAAGGATGGGAGTGTGAAGGGTACAGGAGCAGCCAGCCTGGCGGCTGTGTGGAGAGGAGAGGTCGCCCCCTGCTGATGAGAAGTGGAAGTGCCCTAGAGCTTGTAATTGATGGCTTTTTCACACTTTCATTATTTGTTCATCGTTTGAATGATTCGTTTGCTCTCAGCCCTCAGCATCCTTGCCAACACTAGAACAAAACTCCACACTGCTCAGTCCATGACCTCACTAATATACTCTATTATCTCTAATATACTCTATTATCTCTAATATACTCTAATATCTCTAATATACTCTAATATCGCTAATATACTCTAATATCTTTAATATACTTTAATATCGCTAATATACTCTAATATCTTTGATATACTCTATTATCTCTAATATACTCTAATATCTCTAATATACTCTAATATCGCTAATATACTCTAATATCTTTAATATACTTTAATATCGCTAATATACTCTATTATCTCTAATATACTCTAATATCTCTAATATACTATAATTTCTCTAATATATTCTATTATCTCTAATATACTCTAATATCTCTAATATACTCTAATATCTCTAATATACTTTAATATCGCTAATATACTATAATATCTTTAATATACTCTATTATCTCTAATATACTCTAATATCTCTAATATACTATAATATCTCTAATATACTCTAATATCGCTAATATACTCTATTATCTCTAATATACTCTAATATATCTAATATACTTTAATATCGCTAATATACTCTAATATCTTTAATATACTCTATTATCTCTAATATACTCTAATATCTCTAATATACTATAATATCTCTAATATATTCTATTATCTCTAATATACTCTATTATCTCTAATATACTCTATTATCGCTAATATACTCTAATATCTCTAATATACTCTATTATCTCTAATATACTCTATTATCGCTAATATACTATAATATCTCTAACATACTCTAATATCGCTAATATACAATTTGAAAAGTATTTAGAGATGCAATTGTTCTCTAAAGGGATTTGTTTACATTGCTTTGGATCTGAATTCTAGTGATTTAGCCCAAGTTCACAGATCTGAAAGCTTTATGTCAGTTAGCTAAGCAGTAATCTGGTATAATGTGTATAGAGGTATAGGGGAATGTTATATAGGGGATATAGGGGTATAGGGGAATGTTGTATAGGGGGTATAGTGGTATAGGGGTATAGGGGTATAGGTGTATGGGGGTATAGGGGCACGGGGGTATAGGGGGTATAAGGAGTACAGATGTACAGGGGTATAGGGGCATAGGGTATAGGAGTATAGGGGGTATAGATGTATAGGGGGTATGGGGTATAGGGGTATAGGGCGTACAGAAGTATAGGGGGTATAGGAGCATGGGGTATAGGGGGTATTAGGGTATAGGCCCTATAGGGGTATAGGGGTATGAGGCACAGGGGCATGGGGTATAGGGGGTATGGGGTATAGGGGTATAGGGGTATTGGGGTATAGGGGGTATTCAGGTATAGAGGTATAGGGGATATAGAGGGTATAGGGGTACAGGGGTATGGGGTATGGGGGTATAAGGGTAAAGGGGGTATAGGGGTAAAGGGGTATGGGGTAAAGGGGTATAGGGGTATAGGGGTATGGGGCATGGGGGTATATGGGGTATAGGGGGTATAAGGGTATGGGGCATGGGGGTATATGGGGTATAGGGTGCATGAGGGTATAGGGGCATGGGGTATATGGGGTATAGGGTTATATGGGGTATAGGGGGTATAGGGGTATATGGAGTATATGAGGTATAGGGGTATAGGGGGTATAAGGGTATGGGGTATAGGTGTATATGGGGTATATGTGGTATAGGGGTATGGGGGTATAAGGGTATATGGGTATAGGGGTATATGGGGTATATGTGGTATAGGGGTATGGGGTATAGGGGGTATAAGGGTATATGGTATGGGGTATATGGGGTATATGTGGTATAGGGGTATAGGGGTATAGGGGGTATAAGGGTATATGGGTATAGGGGTATATGGGGTATATGTGGTATAGGGGTATAGGGGTATAGGGGGTATAAGGGTATATGGGTATAGGGGTATATGGGGTATATGTGGTATAGGGGTATAGGGGTATAGGGGGTATAAGGGTATATGGGTATAGGGGTATAGGGGTATAGGGGGTATAAGGGTATATGGTATAGGGGTATATGGGGTATATGTGGTATAGGGGTATAGGGGTATAGGGGGTATAAGGGTATAGGGGTATAGGGGGTATAAGGGTATATGGGTATAGGGGTATAGGGGTATAGGGGGTATAAGGGTATATGGTATAGGGGTATATGGGGTATATGTGGTATAGGGGTATAGGGGTATAGGGGGTATAAGGGTATATGGGTATAGGGGTATATGGGGTATATGTGGTATAGGGGTATAGGGGTATAGGGGGTATAAGGGTATATGGGTATAGGGGTATATGGGGTATAGGGGGTATATTTACTCACAGCTTGGACCTAACACAGATCTACACCACATCAACACACCAGTTACTACATCTCCACCTTCTGTTTCATTACAGACACCCATCCAAATAAATCTGAGTAGCAGTAATGCACAGCACAGAGCAACACTTGAACCCACCAGAACAACTGCTCAGCAGTTAGTATCCACAGTAAGTTTACAGTGTGTGATAAAAGAACTACAAATACAACTGTGCACACAACACCAAAAGTTTCTATTTCAAACAAATAGAGACATTGCTTTCTTCTTTATTATATACAGTCGTCATCCTTAAAATATGTATTTGAAAAATAAATCTGTGGCTAATTTAGAGATATCTCCCGCTAATGATCTCAGCATGAATCGTTTTTTGAACTTTGATAACTATTTCTTTTAAATATTCTCATGTAGTGAGAAAAGAACATAGCAGAGGCTCTCTACCATGACTCAGCAGTGGCTCTCTGCCATGACTCGGCAGTGGCTCTATGCCATGACTCGGCAGTGGCTCTATGCCATGACTCGGCAGTGGCTCTATGCCATGACTCGGCAGTGGCTCTCTACAATGACTTGGCAGTGGCTCTCTACCCTGACTCAGCAGTGGCTCTCTGCCATGATAGCATGACTCACACGTGTCTGAGTCTTTATGGGCTTTACAGCTACAGCTGCACGGTTGAGAACATGTGCATGACAAAGGTTAACGAAAGCAAAAGTGGCACAGAAACAGCTGGGGTTGCCATGGTGACAGGTGCAATCCCATAATTCCACAGCTGTGTTTGACAGGATGGAGATTTCCAACCATACCTAAGGGCACTTCACTTTATTCAGCGGGGCACAGAGTGATAAAGAGATAGACAGACCTGCAGTTCTGCATAATTTTAAGGTTACATCAAGTAGCTGCATGTAATAGTCTCATTATTTTTGTATATATTTCACTGAGATTAGAATAAAAGGTCTAATTAGCACTAGTTATAGAAAACAAATTATTAGTCTGCCCACAGAAATGAAAATTCATCCATTCACTAGCCACCTGGCCAGTGCCACAAACTCAAATAGACTTAATATGCAAACATCAGGGCCGGTCTGAGTCTCTGAATGGAGCCTGAAAAATCGCTCTCCCTGTATTATTCTGATAATGATACAGTATCTTAGCTTTCGCTCTGTTTCCAACTAAGGAGGGATCACCATGAAAAATCCTATCTTTACTGTGAGCATGCCAGTCTTTTCTGCGGTTTGGTGTCTTTTTGGGGGGGGCGTCCTCTATCATTAAATGTCATTTGCGGAGCCGCCGGCTTCGTGTTATGGCTGAAAGACGATCGTCTGTTTGGAAACGTTTTTAATTGTCGACTTCTCTTTCTCTTTCTTTATGCTTCCACTCTGAAATTTCCATGGCAGGTAAGTGGACATGTTACACGGTTTTCCTTAATGAACACAGAAATACGTGGTATGGTTTTCCAGTGATTTCTGAGTGGAGAAAGTGTGTGTAAATGTGTGTGTGTGTGTGTGTGTGTGTGTGTGAGTGTGTGTATGTGAGTGTGTGTGTGTGTGTGTGTGAGTGCGTGTGTGTGTGTGTGTGAGTGTGTGTGTGTGTGTGTGTGTGTGTGTGTGTGTGTGAGTGTGTGTGTGTGTTTGAGTGTGTGTGTGTGTGTGTGAGTGTGTGAGTGTGAGTGTGTGTGTGTGTGTGTGTGTGTGTGTGTGTGAGTGTGTGTGAGTGAGTGTGAGTGAGTGTGTGTGAGTGTGTGTGTGTTTGAGTGTGTGTGTGTGTGAGTGAGTGTGTGAGTGTGAGTGTGTGTGTGTGTGTGTGTGTGTGTGTGTGAGTGTGTGTGTGTGTGTGTGTGTGAGTGTGTGTGTGTGTGAGTGTGTGTGTGTGTGTGTGTGTGTTTGAGTGTGTGAGTGTGTGTGTGTGAGTGTGTGAGTGTGAGTGTGTGTGTGTGTGTGTGTGTGTGTGTGTGAGTGTGTGTGTGTGAGTGTGTGTGAGTGAGTGTGAGTGAGTGTGTGTGAGTGTGTGTGAGTGTGAGTGTGTGTGTGTGTGAGTGTGTGTGAGTGCATGTGAGTGTGTAGATGACCACACTTCCTCACTTCTACTCCACTATCTTTTTTTCTCTTTTTGTGTTCTGATTGGCAACCCTGGTACACAGAGTTGGGTCTGGTCTCTCAGTTGCTATGGAAACTGCCCTCTCCTCTGACAGAAGCTAGGATTGTGGACTCTGTCTTGCAACGGCAATACAGAGTGCATATAAAGAAGAATAAGTCCACCATACTGGAGGAGGTGATGAGGGTATATAGAGGAGGAGAATGAGAGATGCAGAACTAGAGAGAAAGAGAAAGAGGGGGAGAGAGAGACAGAGAGTGAGCTGCAGCCTCCTGCATACAGATCACAGACGCAGTCATGCCTCATGTTCTGGTCTCTGGTTCATTTACCAGTGTTTGACCTTCAGTACCGCAACCGAGCAGTGGACGTCTTCAGTAGTGCACCTGTTCCATCCTTTCACTGCCGTTACGGCCCCTGATGACGAGCCGAACGTGGCACCTCATAAAGAAGGACCACAACAACCGTGGAAATAATCATTTCATTTGCATGTTCGTCATGGTGTAAACGTTTACTGTCTTGGTTTGGCACAAATTGAGTTTTTTCTACAAGTGGTTCAGAAAGTCTCTGGTATTCCTGGCAGCGTTAAATTACAGGCAAGAGTATGTCAGCTTGAAAGAAAAGTCTCTAAAAACGCCATACCAGCCTTGAAGACACTCACCACATCCCATTTTGGCTTTTTTCAGTGTAATTTATAATCTTTACACTTGAATCTTTCTGCTGTTTTTGACATGTTCCTATTCATAAATCATCACAGTAATCATTAGTTCACCAGTCTCAACTACACTGTTTGGTAAAGTCACATGTTCCCAGTCTGAAGTCCAATCAGAATTAACTTGTAAAGGAGACCAGACATATTAAATACCCATGGCAGGAGATGGACTAGACAGTCTCCATAAGACCACAGTTGTGGTGAAGACCGTCTAGCCCGTACATACATATGTAACGGTGCTGTAACCTTCACTAAAGTGGAGTAGAGATGACGTCATTACATCTTCCACTTCGTGACGGAGCAGTCCAACTGTGTGTGACGGAGCAGTCCTACTGTGTGTGATGGAGCAGTCCGACTGTGTGTGACATCTCACGCTGTGATGGAGCAGTCGGACTGTGTGTGACGGAGCAGTCCTACTGTGTGTGACGGAGCAGTCGGACTGTGTGTGACGGAGCAGTCCTACTGTGTGTGACGTCTCACACTGTGACGGAGCAGTCCTACTGTGTGTGACGGAGCAGTCCAACTGTGTGTGACGGAGCAGTCCTACTGTGTGTGATGGAGCAGTCCGACTGTGTGTGACATCTCACACTGTGACGGAGCAGTCGGACTGTGTGTGACGGAGCAGTCCTACTGTGTGTGACGGAGCAGTCGGACTGTGTGTGACGGAGCAGTCCTACTGTGTGTGACGTCTCACACTGTGACGGAGCAGTCCGACTGTGTGTGACGGAGCAGTCCGACTGTGTGTGACGGCTCACACTGTGACGGAGCAGTCCGAATGTGTGACGTCTCACACTGTGACGGAGCAGTCCTACTGTGTGTGACGGAGCAGTCCTACTGTGTGTGACGGAGCAGTCCTACTGTGTGTGACGGAGCAGTCCTACTGTGTGTGACGTCTCACACTCTGACGGAGCAGTCCGACTGTGTGTGACGGAGCAGTCCTACTGTGTGTGACGGGGCAGTCCGACTGTGTGTGACAGGTCACACTGTGACGGAGCAGTCGGACTGTGTGTGACGGAGCAGTCCTTCTGTGTGTGACGGAGCAGTCCTACTGTGTGTGACGGAGCAGTCGGACTGTGTGTGATGGAGCAGTCCTACTGTGTTTGACGGAGCAGTCCTACTGTGTGTGACGCCTCACACTGTGACGGAGCAGTCCGACTGTGTGTGACAGAGCAGTCCTACTGTGTGTGACAGAGCAGTCCTACTGTGTGTGATGGATCAGTCTGACTGTGTGTGACGTCTCACACTGTGACGGAGCAGTCCGACTGTATGTGATGTCTCACACTATGACGGAGCAGTCCGAATGTGTGTTACGTCTCACACTGTGACAGAGCAGTCCTACTGTGTGTGACGGAGCAGTCCTTCTGTGTGTGACGGAGCAGTTCGACTGTGTGTGACGGTGGTCTACCTCCTCTCTAACATCTACAGTAATGTAGGATGGCAAACATTCATGGCATTCTGAGCTCCTGCTCTGACCTCTCACCTTTCACCTCATGCACTCTTATTATTACAATCTGAGGTTTTGTCAACATGCTCGAACCAAACAGATCAGAAATCTCAGATAGCATTGACAGAATTCTCTTGATGACCTACATGTGTGTCCAAACATTGAGTGTGTGTGTGTGTGTGTGTGTGTGTGTGTGTGTGTGTGTGTGTGAGTGTGTGTATGTGTGTGTGTGTGTGTTATGACTACAAAAATCTAAATGTGCGTGTGTGTGTGTGTGTGTGTGTGTGTGTGTGTGTGTGTGTGTGTGTGTGTGTGTGTGTGTGTGTGTGTGTGAGTGTGAGTGTGTGTGTGTGTGTGTGTGTGTGTGTGTGTGTGTGTGTGTGTGTGTGTTTGTGTGTGTGTGTGTGTTATGACTCCAAAGTTTAAATGTTCCAGCATCTCCTTCAGGCATGACCTGGTAGTGCTTGACCTGGTAGTGAAAAAAACTGAAAGAAAGAAAGAAAGAAAGAAAGAAAGAAAGAAAGAAAGAAAGAAAGAAAGAAAGAAAGAAAGAAAGAGAGAAGGAACGAGTGAGAGAAAATCAGGATAGAGAGAGAAAGTCGGGGAAGGTCTGTGGGGATGGTTGTGGAAGGTGTTAGATAGTCGGGGAGGTCTGTGGGGATGGTTGTGGAAGGTGTTAGATAGTCGGGGAGGTCTGTGGGGATGGTTGTGGAAGGTGTTAGATAGTCAGGGAGGTCTGTGGGGATGGTTATGGGAGGTGTTAGATAGTCGGGGAAGGTCTGTGGGGATGGTTGTGGAAGGTGTTAGATAGTCGGGGGAGATCTGTGGGGATGGTTGTGGGAGGTGTTAGATAGTCAGGGGAGGTCTGTGGGGATGGTTATGGGAGGTGTTAGATAGTCGGGGGAGGTCTGTGGGGATGGTTATGGGAGGTGTTAGATAGTCGGGGGAGGTCTGTAGGGATGGTTATGGGAGGTGTTAGATAGTCGGGGGAGGTCTGTGGGGATGGTTATGGGAGGTGTTAGATAGTCGGGGGAGGTCTGTGGGGATGGTTGTGGAAGGTGTTAGATAGTCGGGGAGGTCTGTGGGGATGGTTGTGGAAGGTGTTAGATAGTCGGGGAGGTCTGTGGGGATGGTTGTGGGAGGTCTGTGGGGATGGTTGTGGAAGGTGTTAGATAGTCAGGGAGGTCTGTGGGGATGGTTATGGGAGGTGTTAGATAGTCGGGGAAGGTCTGTGGGGATGGTTGTGGAAGGTGTTAGATAGTCGGGGGAGGTCTGTGGGGATGGTTGTGGGAGGTGTTAGATAGTCGGGGGAGGTCTGTGGGGATGGTTATGGGAGGTGTTAGATAGTCGGGGGAGGTCTGTGGGGATGGTTGTGGAAGGTGTTAGATAGTCGGGGAGGTCTGTGGGGATGGTTGTGGAAGGTGTTAGATAGTCGGGGAGGTCTGTGGGGATGGTTGTGGGAGGTGTTAGATAGCCGGAGGAACAGTACAAGTGGAGCAGCAGGGCTGCACTGAAGAGAGCACCGCGAGCAGGTTTGACTGCGACCCGGTCGGCCCACAGTGCTGCAGTACTCTGACATGGAACCACCCTCAAAACGGGGCTTTTTCTCACGCGCAAATTAATGAATAAATTCTATAATAATATAATAAGCACTAGTGACAATGGAAGAGAATGGGATTAAAAAGTGATATGAGCAAATGAAGGAGCCCATGCGAAAGGGTGCTATTGACTGATAGTGCTAATATTAATATTACTGATAACGCTAATATTATTAACCACGTTCAACAACGATACTTGTGCGCATTTTATCATACAAAAGACGTCTGGAAATTTCTCTCAAAGGTCACAGCTAAATAAGTTATGTTAATTTGGTGTGTGCTACCTTCACCATCTGTATATCTTTATGTTAATTTAGTGTGTTAGCTTCGCAGCCTGAAAACTCTTGTTCTGTTGTGCACTAATCCAGATGACAGATCACGTGCAGGAAGGTTTTCACATGTGGAGGAAAGAAGAGTGTGCTGAAGGTGTGTGTGTGTGTGTGTGTGTGTGTGTGTGTCAGCTCAGGCAGCGCAGGTGTATGGCACTGACACACGTCAACGCCTGACACGTCAGGTTTTGGACACTTTGCATAATGTTCTGCATAATGTTGTTCATACAAAGCTTTAAACTCTGTGTATGTGTGTGTGTGTGTGTGTGTGTGTGTGTGTGTGTGTGTGTGTGTGTGTGTGAGTGTGTGTGTGTGTGTGACAGAGAGAAAGAGGAGGCGACTTTCAACACTCACAAACAAAAAGAAACAGTCTGAGGAGCCAACAGAAGGAGGGAGAGAGAGACAGAGTGAAAGAGAGAGAGATGTTTCAAACAGAATGCATTCCATATGCTCTGGCGATATAGAGCTCAGTACAGCCTTGCCAGTGAAGCTACCTTGAACTGAATAGAAACACTACGAGAGAGAGCGAGAGAGAGAGAGAGAGAGAGAGAGAGAGATACACTGAAGCGTGGCATTTAAAGCTCTTTATTATACATCATTAAGTACATTAGGTGTCAAAACCCAAGGACAATATAAACTGAAGATTGCAGAAATTTGTCAGGCAAAACATGAGAGAAAATATCCCAATTAAAAACAGGTTTCCAGACTCATCTACAGACACCAGGGCCTCCTGTGCCTCTCACTTCATTTCAAAAGTGTCGTTATTAGTTTGCTGGTAATGTGCACCATAACGACGCACTGATCCACCGGTCATTTACATACGAGTGGAAGCCTGAGTGAGGGAAAGGAAGCTAGAAACAGGACTGACCAATCAGAGACAGGGGAGTGAGAGAGCGAGGGAGAGAGAGATGGAAAGACAGAGAGGAACAGGTAGGAAGCACAGACTGTAGGGAGATGTGAGGTGCTCTGTGCACTGTGGACAGGGGCGTGAGGGCAAAAAAACACAGATCCAAGCAGGCAGAAGCAATCAAAATGGCTGGACTCACAGCAGCCTTTCACACAAGCCTCCCCAATCACCAAGGCCGGCTCTCTAAACCCCCTGTGTGGGGGGGCGCTGTTCTGGTGTGTGTGGGATGTTATTCAGGCATGTGTGGGGCGTTGTTCGTGTGTGTGGGGGGCATTGTTTGGGCGTGTGTGTGGGGCGTTGTTCAGGTGCGTGTGTGGGATGTTGTTCAGTAGCGTGCGGGGCGTTGTTCGTGTGTGTGTGGGGCATTGTTCAGGTGTGTGTGGGGCGTTGTTCGTGTGTGTGTGGGGCATTGTTCAGGTGTGTGTGGGGCGTTGTTCGTGTGTGTGTGGGGCATTGTTCAGGTGTGTGTGGGGCGTTGTTCGTGTGTGTGTGGGGCATTGTTCAGGTGTGTGTGGGGCGTTGTTCGTTTGTGTGTGTGGGGCATTGTTTGGGCATGTGTGTGCGGCGTTGTTCGGGCGTGACTCCGCAAGCCCCG
>NC_137512.1:1317500-1325000 GCF_041902795.1 Electrophorus electricus
AAATGTGACCTGTATTAGTGGTAACCAACATTTGAATCCCTTTAATCTATCTGAGCAGGCTACTGTGGACTGTTGGACAAGGTATGGAATGTTCTAGTGTTTTAGTGAACTCCTTTCAGAAAACAGTGTCTGTTCCACAGAACCTACATCCAGTGAACTCCATATCTATCACATCAATGCAGGTTACCCAGAGGACATCATATAAATATTTTTAATCACATATTTTATATATGGTGCATTAAGTTTTAATGAGATGTCATTCTCACACCTATGGCCAGTGTTTGGTGCTGAACTAGAAGGGGTGTATATCCTTCTGAAAATTTCATGAAGGTTTACTTATCTGGGTGTGTGTTATTCTCCCCGCTGGGTGGGTGTTATATCTTCAGCTTCTTGCTAGCTTCAGTTCATTATCTGTTCTCCAGGCTCCTCAAACTATTCATGTCTTCCATCAGTAATAAGCAATTTCTGCAAAAGTCAAAATCCCCGGTGAATTTGCTGCCTCTAAAAGGTCCTGTCACCTTACAAAGGGAATGTTGTTGAGAGAGAAGTGGGAGGTGCTACAGACAATGTTCAAGAAATTCAGAACTCATTACATGGCTATTAGGGTGCGTTACAGCCCTGGATCAGCAGAAGGCTTCCTCTGTTTGTGTCTGGTGGATGGAATCATTTCTAGAAGCTTCTATTGTGCCGTGAGACGCTTCATTCTCCTGACTGGAAACAATGTCTCACACTGGTGAGTTAATACTCCACAACTCTGCCCGCTACAGAACGAACCCCCTCATGTGCAAAGTGGGTCAGTGTCAAAGTGTGTGATGTTCTCTCTGGTTCTGCTAAATTCATGTCTGGTTATGCTTTGTGTAAGACTGCAGATCTTGTGAAAAGGCATGGAAAGCAATCGCTCTCTCCGAGACATCCATATCCCTCTTGCTCTGATCCACTCACCCCTCTTGACTGTCCCTCTCCAAATTACAGTTCATTTGCATAATCTGAGTTCTAAGAAGAGAAGCTATCTTTTCTCTCTTCACAGTGGGGTTTGGGGGTTTTTTTGGAGAGAAAAAATGCAAAAATAGAGCAGGAGAGTTAAAGATTAAAATACACAAAAAAACCCACTGGTCTTTTTTTTCCAAGCTAAGAGCAAATGCAGTGGGCAGAGTGAACTGACCTTAAAACTCCACTCTCCTGGAGTAAAGACATCCTGGACTCAGCAGTGCCACCCCGCAATCTCTGCCTGGCGTGACTCACGCCTGATTCTTACTGAACCGTGAGAGTAAAGAAACGCGTTCGCTCCCGTGTGTTTCGGCTCCGAGTGGTGCCTCACCCTCCCCATTGTCTCTTGGCCTGGTGAAGGAGGAGTAGGGGTCTCTCCTTGTGTCCCAGACGTTCTCAGGCGGCCACAGGCACAGGGCCGCTCGCTGGCAGACACGTGTGACGCGGTTTGTCACTGAACCTCAGGCAGCTCATTAAATCCTCTGCCGGTGCAACATTATTTCTGCACTGTGAAAGTTCCCTTCCTGTCACTTGGCACCCGGCCCAGGCAGAGCACACTGTGGGAAGTTCTCCCTCTCTCTTTTGCTCTCTCTCCCCCTCTTTTTCTCTCTCTCTCTTGCTCTTTCCCTCTCTCATTCTCTCACTTTCTCAATGTCTTTCTCAATGTCTTTCACTCTCTCTCTCTCTCTCTCTCTCTCTCTCTCTCTCTCTCTCTCACACTTTCTCTGTTTCCTTCACTTTGTTTCTAAATCAGATATAAAGTACAGAGATGCACCAGATTGCACAATAAGGAAAAAACTTCTAGCTTGGTTCAATAATCAGTCAATGCAAAGTACATTACAACCCGTTCAGTAGAAGTTAATTTACTAACACTCGAATGCACTTCTGCTTCAACAGGTGCAAGCCTCTCTGAGTTCATTAAAGCTTCTGGTTACATGTACAATAGATAGGTTTAGATATACACGCAGCAAAGCTGTAGATTTCAGATTTCAAGGATTTTGTGAGAAATGAAACACTTTAAATACATGTTTAATACACGTCTTCAGCAGCTAAATAATTTTTACTCATCTTCATTTTGTAGTTGGTCCAGTACAACATTTAGGCCAATAATAAGTTTAATAATAATAATCATAATCATAATCACAATCATAATTTAGGACAATAATAATGATCGTGAATCAAGATGGAATGACCTGACAGTCAGATTATTTTGATTTCATTAAAAGACGTCATAGTCTCACTTGATTACTCCCACGCCAAATGTAAATATTTGACTGTAAACAATAAGAAACACGGCATGAGGGAAACAATCGGTTCCTACAGAACAACTTCAAAACAAATCTTTGCACAAAAGTTCAGACTGGGCTTTAAAGATCACGACCATGATACAGAGAGCTGAAGGGTACGGACCTCCAGTCTCAGTCCAAACACACGGACATACAGAGGTTGGGCTAGGGCTGGACCAACCTCACAGATTAATGGACACTTTATTCTGTTTACTCTGTAATCAATGTGTTCCATGGCAGAAGTTTTATAATATAAGGATTTATTTTCAACTGGTAAAAGCTTAACAAATTACACCGCAGAAGTGAATGAGCGTTTAAATCAGGAGGAAAATGAGAGATGATGGAGTGATTAGTATCAATCATCACTATTTATCTGCTCGGTTTTATGATTAATTATACATACTGACCATGAACCTTCCTCCACAGGTGTGTTCTGTTCTGCACGGTAACAGTAGCTGTCTAGTCAGCTGACTTCCTGTTGGTCAGATATCTCAGCAACACTGCAACACTCTCGTTTTTAACCATCTGGGCGGTAATTAGGCCTCCTAACCCTCATGTCATTTAAGGAATCGGTTGAAGTGCTCAGTGGGGAAGTCACCCGCTCTGGGAACAGCTGCTGTCTCACACAGACAACGGCAACACGATAATGCCCAAGACTGAGGGGGTGTGATTTGAAAATGTTCCCCTGGCATCTTAAATAAAGTTGCATTTTCTCAATGCAGAGGGTGTAAAAGAAAACACAAACGATGTTGAGATGAAAAGGGGATTTCTCTGGAGAGAGCGCTTGCCTGGGTGTGTTTATAATTATGTCACCATATCATGTAGATGGGAGAGTCCCATACCAGACAATTACAGGCAGACAGTTTCACCCTTTTAGACAGACAGACAGTTTCACCCTTTTAGACAGACAGACAGTTTCACCCTTTTAAGACAGACAGACAGTTTCACCCGCAGTGATGACAGACTCATGTTTAAAGCTGGTGACTGGCTGCAGTTTGCCGGCTGTGTCAGACGAGGTTATTCTGACCGACTCTAGAATAAGTGCCTGTCATTACCTGGACGGTGTGGCCCTCACTCTGCATCTGTATTCAGTATACTGGCCACTGACAAACAGATAGGGGACCACCGAAGACAGTGGCTGTCTCAGAGTCTCCTGCGCATGGTGGACAGATTCAAGGCCCTGGAGAGAGTATACAGACAGACTCAGAAAGGAATGGGAACAGGAGGAAATACACACAGGGACGTTTCTGTAGAACGTTTCTGTAGAACATCTAAATAGCCAGAAGAAAATTCACAGTCTGAGTATTAAAAAGCTCCAAAAAAAGCCCAAGCTTATATTCTCATGAGCATATGTGGACAACAGATGCAGAGTTTGGATTGTCAGCTTTCCTGAAAAGAGAAAACTTTTTTTTAAAGTACTTTTTATGAATCATGAGGCACTGGCCACGTACCAGAGGAAATAAAACTCATGAATGGAGATCACCTAGTTAACAACACTGAGCAACTCTACATGGCAGAAGTGGAGAAACTCCAGCGTCTGGAGAGACTCGGAAAGATGGAACTGTGGTAGAAGCTTCCAGAGACACTCGGACTCAGCAGCTGATCTGACCTTCTCTGACACCATTAACAGACTCCAGAAACACAAAAGGCTGTGAAATATGTCAGCTTGATTAAAGGTCACAAAGTGACGTCACAGTAGAGGGAAGGATTTTGATTGGGAAGATGATGATGATGATGATGATGATGATGATGATGATGATGATGATGATAATGGCAGTGATGAAGGCCTAAGGAGGGTGTGTGTTTAAGCCTGACCGTGAAGATGGACGATTACTGAGGGGACATCACTCCTCTCCACCTTCCCTTCATCTTTCATCTTATTCTGCTCTCTGTTGACACATCCATCTGGTCCTTGAGTGGGACCGTGTAACCTCCCTCCTGGAAAAGGGAAAATCCATTACTTCTTTTGTTGCTATTGGCTTCCGTCGGAGAAGACAGCTCAGTATCAGCTGCGTGTCATGGAAGCGGCCCAGACATCGGTAGGTAAAGCAGACATGGGCAGACAATAAGCGCAGGCCAGGAGAGAAGCATCATTCAAGTGCCCTTAATAAGTCAGGAATAAGTCAGGCTAAATTACTCTGGGAAGCTCTTAGCTGTATATTCTCCAAGCCACAAACCTTGTGTCAAGTCTGTACACAGGCCTGGTGAATCTTCCGTGCTGACAGATTTTTAACTTGGCAACATGTAAACATAATTACTCAAGAACTTTGATGAAAGGGGTATTTTCTTATCATTTCACATACTGTATAGAATAGCTTCTCCTCGGGGAAGACTATCTAAGCTTTGCAAGTCATTTTGTTAGATTTGTGTCATGGACTGCTATGTGAAGACTTTACAAAACACACGACTGCCACATTAATAATTCAGCGTGGGATATGTGACAGCACATGCCCATATACGGACATGCCTCATTAACTAAAACAACACTTGAACACCTCAGCTGATGAGCTGACATTTAAGTCTCTGCTCACAAATGCTTTGGTTCCCAGTGCTGCCCTCACACCCTGTTCCTTAATTCCAAGGTTTGATTTCTCTTTTAATTCCGGAAGAGCCAGCGTTTGGCACAGGGATTGAACTAATGACCACACACACGACTTATCCAGGAGAAGGAGGTGACAGCAGGGAAGGAAAGGGAGGACATGTTAGGCAACTCAGCTAGAAATACCGCAGGAGCTCACGCCTCCCGGATGGGCTTCTCCCAGATGGGCTTCTCCTGGATGGGTTTCTCCTGGATGGGTTTCTCCCGGATGGGTTATTCTTGGTTGGGTTTCTCCCGAATGTTTTTCTCCTGGATGGGTTTCTCCCGGATGGGTTTCTCCCGGATGGGTTTCTGCTGGATGGGTTTCTCCCGGATGGGTTTCTCCTGGATGGGTTATTCTTGGTTGGGTTTCTCCCGGATGGGTTTCTGCCGGATGGGTTTCTCCCGGATTGGTTATTCTTGGTTGGGTTTCTCCCGAATGTTTTTCTCTTGGATGGGTTTCTCCCGGATGGGTTTCTCCCGGATGGGTTTCTGCTGGATGGGTTTCTCCTGGATGGGTTTCTCCTGGATGGGTTATTCTTGGTTGGGTTTCTCCCGGATGGGTTTCTCCCGGATGGGTTTCTGCCAGATGGGTTTCTCCCGGATGGGTTATTCTTGGTTGGGTTTCTCCCGAATGTTTTTCTCTTGGATGTGTTTCTCCTGGATGTGTTTCACCTTGTTGTGTTTTGTTGTGATATGAGTGTTTTTTCTAGTTATGAGAAAAAAACAGGGCAGGAAGGTCAGAGCACACACACACACACACACACACACACATACACACACACACACACACACACATACACACACACACACACACACACACACACACACACATACACACACACACACACACACATACACACACACACACACACACACATATACACTCACAGACACACATACTCACAGACACACTAGCACACACATACATACATCGCACACACACACATGCTCACAGACACACACACACACTCACACATAAAAGCACACACACACACAAACAACCACACACATACACACAGCCAAACTCACACACACAATGTAATAACAAAACCGTATTTTCACTTGATCTAGTAACTGATGTAGTAATCTGATCTGGTAACAGGTATTTACACCAATGATGTGTAGGACTCAGTTAGCACAAACAGAACTGAGCTTAGTCAGCTAGCCAGTCCCCAGTCATCTGAACTTCTGAAAAGACTAAAACACACAAATGCCCTCTAACAAACTGTCATTTTACTCTTTACGGTTTAAGAGATTTTTAGGATTCTAGTCATTGATCATTTTTATTTGTGGAGCTCAGGTCATTTATTATATATAAAACATATTCGTATTTCCCAGCATGTTCCAGCCGCGCACAGCAAGTCACCCAACGTGTGTGAGAATCTAGCCAAATCGATTATGTCAGGTGTAGTTTCTGGAGTTCAGGAAACAGACGCCAGCACAGACATGCAGAAACCGACATGATGTATTCATTCTGTAATATTGCCATATTGATCAAACTGTTCCAAAAACAGTCTGGCTGTGCAGGCCAATAATCCCCTATTCCCACGTATTTATTTCTGTCTTAATCAATAGCTAATCCAGAAACGGGTCACATGACCAGAGCCCAATTGCCGAGAGAGTGCCTATTCAAAACCACCTAATAAGAAACACATAAACATACTGGACTCTCGGGCTCCTGATGGGGTCATTAACCCCTTGTTCATTTGACACCTTCATGTTTCCGATGTAACCCAGGAGGATCTATGATTGGTTCATCGTTACAGGACGTCAATGTCTCTGTGGACTGCACAGGCAGGTAGGCTTGTTTTGATTGGGCGTCATCACTGAATTACCCAGTCAATATTACAGCTTCTAGTATACACAAATGACCTGAGAGGGAAATACAATCAGGAGAGAAACGTCTGAAGAATTGCTGATAGATTTTACGGGATTTAAAGCAGTTATAAGATGCTGTTACAAACTGCTGTGTAATGACATATGAGAGTGAAGCTTGGACTGTGTGCATAGCTCATCACTGATATGACTGAAAGCACACCTGGTTCATTAGCACTGTAACTGCTGTCCGCGTACGCTCGTGTGTGTGGGGTCGCTGCTGTGCACTTATCACCCTGTCATTAAGGTTGTGCTCAGATGGTCTTGACATGTAAGGTCTGCTCTGACATCTGCATAAATAATAGATGTGTCTTATTTAGTTAACCCAAGAACAAATGTCTTCAGGAAAAATCATCTTACACTGAACATGTTATAATCAGATTATCCAGATAGTTGTGGGATTTTGATATTCATTCTTGTCTGATGTAGACACATTACTTCATTCTGCTGATGGTATGTCAGTGTAATCTAATTGCCCTGCCCACAGTCAAGTATTTAGGCTTTTTTTTTCTAATATAATTAATAGAAATTATAAATTCATGACAGATTATTGTCACTCTCATTTTATTACTTTTGACTTAATCAAATGTAGCTAAAATAATCTTTGAATTTGCCCTCAAAATGTAATGTATATCTCCAGTGGGCTGTCTGTGGCATACAGCACTGCTGAAATATAATTGGCTAATATCTTTTGATGAAAAACCCTATTGGCTCCTGAAGTCCAGCCTTAAAAGCGCTCAGCTGATCTGAGGCTGATTGCATCGGCAATAT
>NC_137512.1:1327500-1330000 GCF_041902795.1 Electrophorus electricus
GGGCGGTCCTCACTTCAGGGGGTGGTCCTAACCACACGGGGCAGTCCTAACTCAATGGGTTGTCCTAACTCCAGGGGGCGGTCCTAACCACAGGGGGCAGTGCTAACTATAGGGTGCCGTCCTGATTCCTGGGGGTCATTAGCCTTAAACCCAGATAAAAACGCTAGGTGTTCAAGTCAAGCTACATTTCACTTCCTCAAAGTTGTGTATTATTAATTAAAACCCATTTTATATAGAATTAAGACCGAGAGCGCCTGTGGGAAACACCTTCCTGGGAGAAGCAGGAAAAGAAAAAAGTTGAAGAGAGAGAGAGGGGGCGAGGGAGGGAGGAAGTGAAGGAGAGAGACGCGAAGAGGATGAGAGCAGGGGACAGGCCGTACGCGGCAGACGGTCCTGCCTCTCGCCTGCACCAAGCAGAAGGTTATCAGACACAGGGAGGTGTTCAGGCTCCGGCACTCCCCACAGCTTTAACGCTAATTAACCCCGTTTCGTTTCTCCTGATGGGCACCGCGTGGCGTGTCTGCTTGGCTGCTCCATAATTAGGTGGGCTTCCTGATTCTGCCTTTGATTCCCAGCGTCACGGGTGTGCAGCTACGACAGCTGGAGATGGGCTGTCATCCAGGCTTCGGAAGCGCCTCGGTGAAGAACGGTGATGCAAGGAAGAACAGGGCAGGCCGACAACATTTAGAGCGTTTTCCTTTTCCTGGTGCATTACACAGATATTAAAATGTAATTAAGCACAATGCTCATTCATGCAAACAGAAGAAAAACGTAACAGAAGGGGGACACTTGTCCATTAAAGTGCATGATTACAACTTTTGACTCGTCTAGTTCACAAACCTTCAGGCTTCTTCATCTTCATCTTCATCATCTTCTCCTTCCTCATCTTCTTCATCTTTTTTTCTCTTTTTTGACAGTCCAGTAAAAAGCAAGCACCAGGCAATGCGTGACTCGTTTCACTGCTTTGCAAGTTGAACAGACAAAGTGCTTTTATGGATCGTACATTTTTTAAACATTTTTTCCAGCAAGTAGCGTCATGTCCATGTAGCGGCCATATTATTCTTCCTTTGTGGGAGGAGCCTTCTGCTTTACTGGATTAGACACTAATGCATACACCAATCAGCATGCTTGTTTTTTTAGTATTAAACACACTGTCATTTAAGACCGTGAGCACAGTGGGAATGGGATTGAATGGGATTATTTGTGTGTACTTCACAAACACTGTGACGAGACTCAGCCTCCGGCACGCTTCTCCTTTCTGAAAAAAAGATTTCCACAATTTAGATGTATAATCCCAAAGTTTAATGAACAGGCTAACAACCCACTACCTCCCCCCTCAAGAATCAGAAAGCAAAGTGTCAAAGATCAGTGGAGTCCTTAAACAGGATTAAGAGATAATCTGTGTAGCTCTTCTACCTCGCTCTTCATCACCACTGGCTGTGATTAAAGGCACACGGAGGGTTAATTGTGCACTCATCTTCCGCTTTAACCTGTGAGTTAATTACATCGGGCTGGCATCACTCGACGAGATCAGGGTCATTAAAGTGAAACGATGATTTAATAGCTACCTTTCCCTCGTAATTAGCCCAATGAGAACGGGAGATGGCTTATTTTAGACGAAGGCATCTCTGCCTTTACTGAGGAATGACACATCCGCTACGCTAATATACATCGCCGATCTACAGAGAGCAAACATCTGACCAACAGCACTTTTGCTCAGGGCTCATTACCATGCCGCACACTCACAGAACTAACTCACGCCGGAAGAGGCTATTAGGGAACATTTACAAAGTGTGAGGTGTAGTAGGAGAAGCAGATGTGTGATTTCAGGACAGCCTCTCACTGCTAACATTCCTGCTGTTGTCCATGTTGTTGACCATATATAAGAGTATTATTGATATATTTCAGAATATGTTTCTATGTTTTGAAACTAGAGAGATTATTCATTCCTAGGTGTTAGCAATCACATATTTGTACTTATGTACTGATATTTGTTTTGGCAATATGTGTAAAGAGAACTTCTGTTTCTCAAAAATGTTGCACATGAACCTTTTGAGAGGTCTGAGAAAAATGTACAAAACTGTGTGAAATTAATAGATTTTAAACTCAGATTTTTCTCTGAGAAGCGGGTGTAGGCCCGGGAGGACAAACCTTTGTCGCTAAGATGGCTAATAGATCAAATACGCATAATGAATGAGCCGAATCACAGGAGTGCTGTGCTGTTCCTTCTCACTGCACCTCCTGCACACCAACACACGCTGAATGAAGGAGACATACAGAAGTCTGATTCACTTACCCTAATACAAAATTAAAGTCTTCTCTTACCCTAATACAAAATTAAAGTCCTATATAATGTTTTACAAGCTCTTTACTTTAGACATCTACATTATCAATATTGACACGAGGCAACAATAAGACAAGAGGACAGTATTAGGTAACATTAATACTTCTGAATAAATAGAAGCAATAAATGGCATTTGTACATTCGTCGTCTTTGTAT
>NC_137512.1:1335000-1337500 GCF_041902795.1 Electrophorus electricus
CATGCAGTGACCCGACACACAGTGAACCCACATGCAGTGGCCCCATACGCAGAAGCTCAGCCTGGACTGCCTGTGCATATCCACTGAGCTTTTACTGCCCCAGGTTACCCCTTTAGCTCGTGGTGCCCCTTTAGTACCCCATGGTACCCGTTTACTACCCCAGGTTACTCTGTACTACCTCGTGGTAACATGAGGTGCTTGAACGTGATTGCTTTGTCTGATTCGGATGATAATAAATACATCCAAGCTAATCTAAGAGCAGGACTAAAAAATGTAATGTTTATAGTTTATTTTATGAACAGTAAAATATTAGATATATTTTATAATATTCTTTCTCCTCTCCTCTCTGTCTGTGTTCCCTCAGCGCCGTGACGGAATGGTGGACTGTATGAGTCGAGTCATGGTGAACACGGCAGTGTCTTGCTGGCAGCCTCTGTTGGGGCTGGCCCTGGTGGGTGTGTTCTTAGGCTCCACCCTCGCCTGCCCTTCCCGGTGCGAATGCTCCGCCCAGAGCCGATCTGTCGTCTGCCACCGGAAGCGTTTGCCCAGTATCCCGGAAGGCATTCCCATCGAGACACGCATCCTGGACCTGAGCAAAAACCGCATCCAGGCCATCAACCCCGATGACTTTGCCGCCTACCCCCACATTGAAGAGCTGGACTTAAGCGGGAACATCATCGCGTACGTGGAACCCGGAGCCTTCAACATGCTCTACAGCCTGCACGCACTCAGTCTGAAGAGTAACCGCATCAAGCTCCTGTCGCTGGGAGTCTTCACGAGCCTCTCCAACCTCACCACGCTCGACATCAGTGACAACAAGATCGTCATCCTGGTCGACTATATGTTCCAGGACCTGCACAACCTCAAGACGCTGGAGGTAGGGGACAACGAACTGGTCTACATCTCGCACCGGGCATTTAACGGCCTGCTGGCTTTGGAAAGCTTGACCCTGGAACGCTGTAACCTGACGGCGGTGCCCACTGATGCCCTGTCCCACCTCCACAACCTGGTGTCCCTGCACATGCGCTACCTCAACATCGGCACCCTGCATCCATACTCCTTCAAGAAGCTTTTCCGCCTGCGCCATTTGGAGATCGACAGCTGGCCGGCGCTGGCCAGCTTGCCGGCCAACGCGCTGCATGGCCTGAACCTCACCACGCTCTCCATCACCAACACCAACTTGTCAGCATTCCCCTACCAGGCACTGCGCCACATGCCCTACCTGACGCACCTGAACCTGTCGCACTGCCGCGTGCGCACCGTGGAGGGTGGGCTGCTGCAGGACCTGGTGCGGCTGCGTGAGCTGCGTCTGGCCGGTGCCCAACTCCACTCCGTGGAGCCCTACGCATTCCAGGGCTTGCGTTGGCTCCGCCTCCTCGACGTCTCCCACAACAGGCTGGAGACGCTGGAGCGAGGCGTCTTCCAGGCCCCCGAGGGTCTGGAGGTGCTACAGATCAATGGGAACCCACTGGTGTGCGACTGCCGCCTGATGTGGCTCTTGCAGAAGCGGCAGGCGGTGTCATTCGGCGAGGAACAGCCCGAGTGCAGCACTCCCGAGGGCAACCGCGGACGCCCTTTCCGGGAGTTCAAGGAAACCCTGCTGTCCTACTACGTTACCTGCACCAAGCCCAAGATCCGAGAGAACCGCACGCAGCTGGTGTCGGTGGAGGAGGGCCAGTGGGCCCAGCTCAGCTGCAGCGCCGACGGAACCCCTCGGCCCACCATATCCTGGGTCACGCCTCGCCGGAGACACCTGACCAGCAGGAACCAGGGCAGGGTCATGGTCCACAACAACGGCTCTCTGGACATCAAGGCTGTGGAGGTCCAGGATGGCGGCGTGTATGTGTGTGTGGCCTCCAACACAGCAGGAAATGACACGATGATGGTATCCCTAGCTGTGAAGAGCCTGGGCTCGCTCTACGCTAACAGGACCCAGTACAGCGTAGACCCCAACAGTACCACTGCCAATAGCACCAACCTCCCCAACACCACCTTTGGCCTGGACTTAAAGACTATTTTAGTGTCCACTGCCATGGGCTGCTTTGCTTTCCTCGGGGTCGTACTCTTCTGTTTCCTGCTCCTGTTTGTGTGGAGCCGTGGTAAAGGGAAGCACAAAAACAACATCGACGTGGAGTACGTGCCGCGTGCTGGCGGGGCCGAGGGGACGGAGCAGAGCTCCGCCGGCCGCCGCTTTAACGTCAAAATGATCTAAACAGCCACAGCCATGAGCAGTAACACACACGTGTGTTTTCAGATCCATGAACGGGACCGAGGGGTGTCAGGGTTCACCCCAGTTTTTGGCATGGTGCCAGCGTGGTTATGACACTGTGTGTGTGTGCGTGTGTGTGTGTGTGTGTGTGTGTGTGTGTGTGTGTGTGTGTGTGTGTGTGTGTGTGTGTGTGTGTGTGTGTGTGTGTCTATAATGAACTCAATTTATTTCAATTTATAAGAATCCCTCTTGGTAAGAGGTCGTTTTCAGAGACGTTACTGAAAGGTGTAC
>NC_137512.1:1342500-1375000 GCF_041902795.1 Electrophorus electricus
CAGCTATTTTGTGTTTCTAAGGTCTTTATATCAAGCGTTCCCAGCAGCCTTCAGACGCTCCCCACACCCTGTGCATGTCTGCAGTCATGTGCCCTTCAACGCTCAGTCATGGAGAATATCAATAAAAAATTCAGGCTGTATGTGTTATTAATAGAAACACCTCAGAGCAGGCTAGAGGTGTGCAATACAATACTAGACACTAAACATGTGTGTGTGTGTGTATCTATGGCAACAAAACTGTTTTATAAGTGCAGACTGCACACACAATTAATGGACTAATGAGAGGCTGATGTGGGCGTGTTGGAGAAGCAGAGGGAGTAGAGGATAGACACACATCATCACAGGGAGCACAAGGCATGCTGGGAAGATTCAGGAGTTCTCTGAAGAGTAGGGGCTTCTGGCATCTTTAATACCGTTAGCGCACAGAACTGCTTTCTAGAGACTCCACCGTCCCCCGACACACAAATGCACACATCTGTACAGCAGTCATCAAAGATGCAGAAACATATAATGTAGTTGGATATATATGTATTCATATATTTAATTTATATTTAAATCAGATTAATGTGTGTGTGTGTGTGTGTGTGTGTGTGTGTGAGTGTGAGTGTGTGTGTGTGTGAGTGTGTGTGTGAGTGTGTGTGTGATTGTGTGTGTGAGTGTGTGTGTGCGTGTGTGTGTGTGTGAGTGTGTGTGTGTGTGTGTGTGTGTGTGTGAGTGTGTGTGTGTGTGTGTGTGTGTGTGTGTGTGTGTGAGTGTATGTGTGTGTGTATGTGTGAGAGAGAGAGAGAGAGAGAATGACAAGATAATGGTCACACATCAAACTCCACTTCAGTCTAGCCAAGACAAAACTCATTCAGATTTCAAAGTGGATTCCAGAGAGTTCTGTACAGGGGCTGTCATTCAACAGTGCAATTTGCTTTCAGTGCCATTTGAGTCTAAAATGTCATTTTACATATGAGCATAGCATTTGAAAAGGCACATGGGGTTTATCATATCCATAACTTTTGCAGAAACGGTGGAAAACGCTAGTCTGCCCAGAATTGACTGCAGTGAATTCAGCAGAACCCGTGACTGTGTTGAAACCTCCTAGCCGTGTGTTCAAGGCTCATGCTCACCTCTGTGTTTATTCCATCCGTCTTTATTTGGTAGTGTCAGCGGGCATCAGAGCGTCACAGAGAGCTGGAACTGAGCTACACAAATTGCGCTACAACTTGTTACATACACAAGCCTGTCAGGTTGTTGTCCTGGAAATTTACAAAAACAAATCAATTTGAGCAGAAGTGCGCTGTGATTTAAATGAGAGAGCAACTGAGTGTGTGTTCTGAAGTATCTCACATCCTGCTTATTTCTGGTAGGCCATGTTTTTCTGTTTGGCTTTTGTTTTGTCTTAATGCTTTGTTATTCCACCCACTCATGCACATACATTTAGCTCTGTCATTCACTATAAGCTTAAAATATCTTCTCAAATGTATGGGGGAGAACAGATTGTCAGGCTTGTCTTTGCTCTGTTCAGGAAGTAAGAAGTAAGAGAACTATAGCAGAAATCTGTTCCCAGATCAGTGGTGGTGGGGGGGGGTTGCTGGACTTTCTTTTCATAAAATTAGAGATTTATATACATGCACATTCATAATTCATTCATGGATTATAAATGTTATATGATAAAAACAATGGCCAGACTTACTGGGCCTGCTGGGAGTTTTGTTGCTGTATTTATCCCCAACACCCCACCCAACACGCCCCATCCCCCAACACCCTTCCCTAATATCCACCAGGTTTAGCCAAAACTAATTCCTCAGTCCACCAGCTCTGCTCCAGCTCCACACTCACTCTCCACCATTAACCAATCAAAAGCGCACACAGCTATCACGCCCCCTACAGGATCCCTCTCAGGAACTAGATTCAGATGCACTACTGATAGGACTGTAGTAAAGAATGGCCCTTTTGAGGTGGACGAGCCTAAGGGACCACTGTGAATCGATACCAATTATCTCTGTGAGACACCACAGATGTGCATAGAAGAGCAAGTAGACCAGAACAAGGCTTCACAAACCAGACTTTGGTCTACAAGTAAACAAAATAGACAAATATCAGAAATTATAACAAAGGTCCACCCTCTCAGTGAGGAGAAATCCTTCAAGATAAAACCAGAAAGACGTTCTTATTCAGAGTCTCTTTTCTCTTAGACATGTTGAAGAATGAGCTCTAAATGACATAATACTTTTATTCTAACTCCCCTTCGTCTGCATGAGTGTCCGATGGCCGATTCATTTACTCAGGTGTGAATGTAGGAGGTGAAGAAGGTGGATTAGAGAATACATCAACGAAATGAGACAAACAGTTGCTGACTTTTAGAAATCGGTCAAAGGTTACAGAGAATCCCTTCCCACATATAAATGCCCATGTCCACCAGGAGGGAAATAACTGAGATATTTACAATCATGTTAAGATGTGATTTGACATCATGCACAGTGAAGTGGAAGGATTAATATGGAATTCTTGTCCAAGGAGGACAGATCCAGGAGTAGTTTTAACACTGGCATCACTAAGACTCCAAAACCAGAGAAAAGTCATACTGTCACCAGACCACATTCCTTAGCTCCTGGACTTTGTTAAATGTCACTGGAGTGTCTGTTTCTGTGTAGTGTGGTGGCCTTTTAATGTGTAGTGTAGTGGTCTGTTAATGTGTAGTGTAGTGGTCTGTTAAAGTGTAGTGTAGTGGTCTGTTAATGTGTAGTGTAGTGGTCTGTTAATGTGTAGTGTAGTGGTTGTTAATGTGTAGTGTAGTGGTCTGTTAAAGTGTAGTGTAGTGGTCTGTTAATGTGTAGTGTAGTGGTTGTTAATGTGTAGTGTAGTGGTCTGTTAATGTGTAGTGTAGTGGTTGTTAATGTGTAGTGTAGTGGTTGTTAATGTGTAGTGTAGTGGTCTGTTAATGTGTAGTGTAGTGGTCTGTTAAAGTGTAGTGTAGTGGTTGTTAATGTGTAGTGTAGTGGTCTGTTAATGTGTAGTGTAGTGGTTGTTAATGTGTAATGCAGTGGTCTGTTAATGTGTAGTGTAGTGGTCTGTTAAAGTGTAGTGTAGTGGTTGTTAATGTGTAGTGTAGTGGTCTGTTAATGTGTAGTGTAGTGGTCTGTTAATGTGTAGTGTAGTGGTTGTTAATGTGTAGTGTAGTGGTTGTTAATGTGTAGTGTAGTGGTTGTTAATGTGTAGTGTAGTGGTCTGTTAATGTGTAATGCAGTGGTCTGTTAAAGTGTAGTGTAGTGGTCTGTTAATGTGTAGTGTAGTGGTTGTTAATGTGTAGTGTAGTGGTCTGTTAATGTGTAGTGTAGTGGTTGTTAATGTGTAGTGTAGTGGTCTGTTAATGTGTAGTGTAGTGGTCTATTAATGTGTAGTGTAGTGGTTGTTAATGTGTAGTGTAGTGGTTGTTAATGTGTAGTGTAGTGGTCTGTTAATGTGTAGTGTAGTGGTCTGTTAATGTGTAGTGTAGTGGTCTATTAATGTGTAGTGTAGTGGTTGTTAATGTGTAGTGTAGTGGTCTGTTAATGTGTAGTGTAGTGGTTGTTAATGTGTAGTGTAGTGGTCTGTTAATGTGTAGTGTAGTGGTTGTTAATGTGTAGTGTAGTGGTATGTTAATGTGTAGTGTAGTGGTTGTTAATGTGTAGTGTAGTGGTCTGTTAATGTGTAGTGTAGTGGTCTATTAATGTGTAGTGTAGTGGTTGTTAATGTGTAGTGTAGTGGTCTATTAATGTGTAGTGTAGTGGTTGTTAATGTGTAGTGTAGTGGTTGTTAATGTGTAGTGTAGTGGTATGTTAATGTGTAGTGTAGTGGTTGTTAATGTGTAGTGTAGTGGTATGTTAATGTGTAGTGTAGTGGTCTGTTAATGTGTAGTGTAGTGGTTGTTAATGTGTAGTGTAGTGGTATGTTAATGTGTAGTGTAGTGGTCTGTTAATGTGTAGTGTAGTGGTTGTTAATGTGTAGTGTAGTGGTCTGTTAATGTGTAGTGTAGTTGTTGTTAATGTGTAGTGTAGTGGTCTGTTAATGTGTAGTGGAGTGGTCTGTTAATGTGTAGTGGTGGACCTCGGACGCATTTGAGTTGTTTTCCTACCAGTGGTGCTGGGAGTCTTGTTACGATCCAGCTCTGACTGTATCTGCTAGTAGGCTAACACCTGGTCATGAGTAGATCTTCCAACAGGACAGCAGTCCAAGGATGTCCTCTACATTCACACATAAATGCTTCATTGTCCACAGAATCCCCCTTCTGAGTGGTCGTCTCAGTCTCCTGTCTCAGTCTCCTGTCTCAGTCTCCTGTCTCAGTCTCCTGGCCTAACTCCTGTTGACAGGTCCTGGGACAGGCTGAACTGGGCAGTAAACAGGAGGACACCATGTTGCTGTCTTGGCCATTATAAGAGAAGAAAAGAAGGTTGTTAACTTGACAAAGTGGTTGATTTAGAGATGACAATAATTATGTGTGGTTTTTTAATCTTTTTTTGTTTTTGTTATTTCTTAGATGATTTTCCTGAGTGAAGTGTTACACTTGTTCATATTTCCACCATTTAAAAAAATGAATTAGCGGAATTGTTTCTTCATAGTTTTTTTGGCATCCATTCTGTAGGGCACAATAACTGAAAAAATGAAGTAAAAAGAAGTAACATTTAGTTTAATAACTCAAAATAATGAAGGTATTATAAACACATAATTAAAAATAGCAATAGGAAAGAAATAAAAATCTTGGGGGGAAAGACTTGTTCTGGGTTATGAGTGACCAGTGAGGCGGCGGCATGTCAATATTCGATCCATACCACTTTGTTTGATCCCTGCGAAGCCTCTCCCACTATGGTGGTTTTTCAGAGCAGGTCAGTCCATAATACTGAGGCCCAATTGATCCTGGACGTTTCTTATTAGGTGCTGTCACAAAGCAGCTTTAATTAGAGAAAGATATGAGATATGCTACAATACATCAAGGTGGGTTAAGGGTCGAACTGTGAGGTGAGAGAATTAGGACACAGAGGTCGAAGTGAATTATGAACATGAACTAAGACAGGATCAGAGCCAAGGGTGTGGGAGACAGTTTATATAGACAAGGGCTTTATAACCACCCTCCAACACACACAACCACTTAACAACTCACACAACCACCCTCCAACTCATATAACCACCCTCCAACTCACACAACCACTTAACAACTCACACAACCACCCTCCAACTCATATAACCACCCTCCAACTCACACAACCACTTAACAACTCACACAACCAACCTTCAACATACACGACCACCCTCCAACACACGCAACCACCCTCCAACTCACACAACCACTTAACAACTCACACAACCAACCTTCAACATACACGACCACCCTCCAACACACGCAACCACCCTCCAACTCACACAACCACTTAACAACTCACACAACCAACCTTCAACATACACGACCACCCTCCAACACACGCAACAACCCTCCAACTCACACAACCACTTAACAACACACACAACCACCCTCCAACACACGCAACAACCCTCTAACTCATATAAGCACCCTCCAACTCACACAACCACTTAACAACTCACACAACCAACCTTCAACATACACGACCACCCTCCAACACACACAACAACCCTCTAACTCATATAAGCACCCTCCAACTCACACAACCACTTAACAACTCACACAACCAACCTTCAACACACACAACCACCCTCCAACACACACAACAACCCTCTAACTCATATAAGCACCCTCCAACTCACACAACCACTTAACAACTCACACAACCAACCTTCAACACACACAACCACCCTCCAACACACACAACAACCCTCTAACTCATATAAGCACCCTCCAACTCACACAACCACTTAACAACTCACACAACCACTTAACAACACACACAACCACCCTCCAACACACGCAACAACCCTCCAACTCACACAACCACTTAACAACACACACAACCACCCTCCAACACACGCAACAACCCTCCAACTCACACAACCACTTAACAACTCACACAACCACCCTCCAACTCATATAACCACCCTCCAACTCACACAACCACTTAACAACACACACAACCACTTAACAACACACACAACCACCCTCCAACTCCCACATCAACTTAACAACTCACACAACCACTTAACAACACACACAACCACCCTCCAACACACGCAACAACCCTCCAACTCACACAACCACTTAACAACACACACAACCACCCTCCAACTCCCACATCAACTTAACAACTCACACAACCACTTAACAACACACACAACCACCCTCCAACTCCCACATCAACTTAACAACACACACAACCACCCTCCAACACGCGCAACAACCCTCTAACTCATATAATCACCCTCCAACTCACACAACCACTTAACAACACACACAACCACCCTCCAACTCACACAACCACTTAACAACTCACACAACCAACCTTCAACATACACGACCACCCTCCAACACACGCAACCACCCTCCAACTCACACAACCACTTAACAACTCACACAACCAACCTTCAACATACACGACCACCCTCCAACACACGCAACCACCCTCCAACTCACACAACCACTTAACAACTCACACAACCAACCTTCAACATACACGACCACCCTCCAACACACACAACAACCCTCTAACTCATATAAGCACCCTCCAACTCACACAACCACTTAACAACACACACAACCAACCTTCAACACACGCAACAACCCTCCAACTCACACAACCACTTAACAACACACACAACCACCCTCCAACACACGCAACAACCCTCCAACTCACACAACCACTTAACAACACACACAACCACCCTCCAACTCCCACATCAACTTAACAACTCACACAACCACTTAACAACACACACAACCACCCTCCAACTCCCACATCAACTTAACAACTCACACAACCACCCTCCAACACACGCAACAACCCTCTAACTCATATAATCACCCTCCAACTCACACAACCCCATTTTTCTTTGACCTTTCCAGTCTAGCAAGACCATTAGAAGATCTGCTTACATTTCAAGCCCATTGGATTTTAAGGTATCAGTTTTATAAGTGGGTGTGGTGCACTGAAGATGACTCTCAAATTGGTGTCTGTTTTGTTTGGTTTCTCAGAAAGAACAGTATTTCATTCATTTCATTAAGAATTTACACAGTGGCATCTGGTGTCAGAAAGCACAAGGCATCACCAGCTCCAACGCTCCCCCATTAGCTCTGCTTACCACAGCTGCACTCTCAGCTCCGCTTGGTCTGTGCGAGCGCGTGACAAAACGAGGGCGGAGCCTTTCACGACTACGTTAGTCTTCTTTTCTTATGTGACTTGCTTTCTACCATCGTCAGCTTCACAATCAGCTGCGTGGAAAGAAAGGGACCCCCCCCAAGGCCATGTATTAGTAATTCATAAACACAAGATCTTGATACGACGCTCTGCGGCCTCCCCAAAGGGGGAAAGATGCTGCTTGTGTAAGTGGGCTAAATAAACCCCAGCATACAGCGGGACCAGGAGGCGCAGCTGAAGACCCAGATTGGGCCTGCAGCCTCAGGGGTCCATCCCACTGCTCACAGTGCTCAAGCCACATCACCCAGACCCTGGCAAATGGCCACGTGTAAATATGCCTGAGGAAACTCACACAGATGACGACCCAGAATTAACTGATGACCTTGTTTTGTTTGGAATGTTTTATAGGCGGTTTAAAGCTTGGGCTAGTGCTAGAGCAGTTCCAGGGACCCAGTCTAACAGACTGTTAGATTACCGCTAGGGCAGTTCAGCGGCACGAGTCTAACAGACCAGAGCAAGCAGGTAAGATACGACAGAACATGGGGACCAAGGGCACTTTGTCTCCTTATGTTCTCTCTTGTTATCTCTCAATTCCTCTCTATCTCTCTTTCCCTTGCTCTCTCTATCTATCTATCTTTCTCAATTTCTCTCTGTCTGTCTCTCTCTGTTTGTATTCCAGTGTGTGCAGATGCACTCACTGGGTTGTGTTCAGTGCTGTCTGGAGTTGCATGTGGTCTTGTTCTCTCTATAAAAGCTGTGGCATGCTGACAGAATGTAGCGCACATCGAGAATCGCCCAGTTCATATCACAGAGACACAAAAGCTGAGCTGCAATGGTATTTGAGAGCATCGACCGATGTTAGCAGAAAAACTTCATTATCCACAGTTCCTGCCAACAACTGAAAAATGAATCCCAGAAGTATTTGGTTTCCTAATGCCTGGAGACAATAAAGACAGACAAAGGAAATTCGTTTTCATTAGTGGAGTTAGAAAATGTAGCCAGCTGCTCATAGGGATGTGCAGGATGTCAAACTTAGAGATAACATCTATGACTGATCTAAATCTCATTCTTATTTAACGTCACATTCATTCCTATCTAGAACTACTGCAGACAGTACAAAACACCTTCAGCATGCTGATCAGTACATCTACTGAAACACGTTTTAATTTTCTTTCGTCACCATAAGATCACCTAAGATTCCTATCCAAAGGTCTCCGATCACTGCATCAAGTAAAAGTCCGTTATCTGTGTTCTGTCCTGCTGACAGGCAAGGTAATCTTATTCTTATGAATGATAATGGCTCAGGTTGGTGTCCACACCTTTTCTATATGATATTTCTTTCCAAAAAATATCTCACTCACTGGAATTTGTTCAAAATTTTGATAAAATCTTACTCTATACAGTATAAAGCACCACAGTTGTATATCAGTCAGTGAAAAGAGAGAAAAAGCTTGCAAATGCTTTAGTGTTGTTCACACACTGACTGGTATTAAACAAATGCTTTAGTGTTGTTCACACACTGACTGGTATTAAACAAATCCTTTAGTGTTGTTCACACACTCACTGGTATTAAACAAATGCTTTAGTGTTGTTCACACATTGACTGGTATTAAACAAATGCTTTAGTGTTGTTCACACACTCACTGGTATTAAACAAATGCTTTAGTGTTGTTCATACACTGACTGGTATTAAACAAATGCTTTAGTGTTGTTCACACATTGACTGGTATTAAACAAATGCTTTAGTGTTGTTCACACACTCACTGGTATTAAACAAATGCTTTAGTGTTGTTCATACACTGACTGGTATTAAACAAATGCTTTAGTGTTGTTCACACACTCACTGGTATTAAACAAATGCTTTAGTGTTGTTCATACACTGACTGGTATTAAACAAATGCTTTAGTGTTGTTCACACACTGACTGGTATTAAACAAATACTTTAGTGTTGTTCACACACAGACTGGTATTAAACAAATGCTTTAGTGTTGTTCACACACTGACTGGTATTAAACAAATGCTTTAGTGTTGTTCACACACTGACTGGTATTAAACAAATGCTTTAGTGTTGTTCACACATTGACTGGTATTAAACAAATGCTTTAGTGTTGTTCACACACTGACTGGTATTAAACAAATCCTTTAGTGTTGTTCACACACTCACTGGTATTAAACAAATGCTTTAGTGTTGTTCACACACTCACTGGTATTAAACAAATGCTTTAGTGTTGCTCACACATTGACTGGTATTAAACAAATGCTTTAGTGTTGTTCACACACTCACTGGTATTAAACAAATGCTTTAGTGTTGTTCATACACTGACTGGTATTAAACAAATGCTTTAGTGTTGTTCACACACTGACTGGTATTAAACAAATGCTTTAGTGTTGTTCACACATTGACTGGTATTAAACAAATGCTTTAGTGTTGTTCACACACTGACTGGTATTACACAAATGCTTTAGTGTTGTTCACACACTGACTGGTATTACACAAATGCTTTAGTGTTGTTCACACACTGACTGGTATTAAACAAATGCTTTAGTGTTGTTCATACACTGACTGGTATTAAACAAATGCTTTAGTGTTGTTCACACATTGACTGGTATTAAACAAATGCTTTAGTGTTGTTCACACACTGACTGGTATTAAACAAATGCTTTAGTGTTGTTCTCACACTGGAAATGTCAAAACAAATGCAAATATCATTAATGCCAGAACATTAAAACCACGTGACCCTGAACATTAAAACCATGTAACCCTGAAGTTTAAAACCGTGTGACCCTGAACATTAAAACCACGTGACCCTGAAGTTTAAAACCGTGTGACCCTGAACATTAAAATTGCGTGACCTTGAACTTTGGTTTAGGTCACACAGTCATGGTACATGGACTCTGAGTGAGGTCATAACAATGAGCCACAGATACTACAGACACGTTTGGTCCAGGAAAAGAAATCAAAGGACAGACGTGGACAGACTTCCAAGTGAAGGTCAACTAATCCAGCAGCAGAGTTATGTGTGCTTGTGTGTTTATGTGTGTTTGTGTGTTTATGTGTGTTTATTTAAGTGGTAATGCTGTGTTTGGCATCAGCAGTGCTTAAATGTCCAGCTGTTCTCTGCATATTCTGCAAAACAAAATAGAGGATTGTGACAAATTAGTAAATTACAATAATCATAAATTTGTTTAAAAGCAATCCAGCTGGTTCTGTTTCAGAGATGAAAAGCAACCCGTTCAGAGCAGAACCAGAGCCAGACCACAGTTTTGCCAGCCCACAGTTCTGCCAGGCCACAGATTTGCCGAACCACAGTCCTGCCAGACCAGAGTTTTTCCGGGCCACAGTTCTGCCATACTTCTCCAGTCCTTGGTTGCCTGCCTCAAGTGTGCAGGATGCTGGAATTCAACAACCATGTGGACTGGCTGGGATTCAAAGATGCTGGACTAGAAACATCTCCAGCAGGAAGCAGAAGAAATCAGGCTGTAATACATCATTATTGACCCATTATAATGAAAAATCATTATTTCAAAATCATGTGAATTATGACATAGCTACACTCAGAAGATCAGGAGAATAGCATTATAAATGAGGTCTACACAATTTAACAGCTCTAGTGAAATACTGCCTGTATAGCCACACACAAATACTGCCTGTACAGCTACAAAATACTGCCTGTACAGTCACACACAATACATAATTTTGCCAATTATAGATTTTGTTATACAGTTTGTTTTCAAATGAAACATCTCCGAGTATCTCTAAAGGCTGTAACGAAAAACAGTCAGACTCGGGAATATCGGATGTTCCCAGAGTCAATAATACCACACAATGTACTACACATAATAACTGAAATTCCTCCGGCAATGTGTGAGTCTGTTTTAATGGAGTCTCTACCTGGATTATTTACATGGATGTATGCTAATTGGGGGTAATTAGCAGGTAATTGCTGGCATCGAGATGTTAAATCACCACCTGAAGGAATCTTTCTCTGGCTTGCTGTGTGGGGGACTCAGATCTCTTCATGACGTGCTGAGAATCCAAAATGTTTCTTTCTCCATTTGAAGAGGCTGACATTCACTTACCGGTCACTGAGGGTTGTCATGGAAACCGCAACCCCTGGTCCCTCCTGGCGAATCAGGGAGAGGGATACAGGGAGGATTGGCCTGAATGACTGAAAGCTCACATCTGAAAGGTGAGCCGAGCTGTATTCAGCTCCAACATGTGAACTGAGCGCGCTCAGACGCAGCAAGGGAAACTGGGTCAGGTGCATTCACCCGGCACCTGATTAATCTGTTACCTGGAGCACTTGCCAGCTCTCTGATCCAAGGAAACATAACAAAGAAACAATGAAATGAAATGTGACCCAGAAGAATCATGTCTGTGACGCGCCAGACGCCACGGCGCCATAGCTCGAGGTGCATTTAGCTCTGCTCTTAACAGTCCAGTGAGCCAGGCTCATTTAAAACGCCAGAGTCATCATAGGAGCTCAAATGTGGAGTGTGCACTGTGCATCCTGTGGAGTTCTCGAGAGGCCAGAAAAAGCAAAGGAATTTGTGAAAACATGCTCAAATTGTGCTTGAAGTCTGAATCCCCAGCTGAGGTCAGCGTCTAACGTTCCTCACACTGCGTCTAGTGCACGTGAGTAGGGGAACGCCACGGTACGGACACACGCCACCTCTACCATCATATAACCACATGGACAAACAGCAAAGTGTAGCAGCTTCATCAGTGGCTTATGGCACCCTTCAGTGCTACAGGATGTCAACTTAGCAACACCGACATACACACATGAAAAAAATCAAATCTTTATAACTAGATGAGACACCGTCTTATGCAAAGTTTCCTACTCTGCACTTTTGTGCTGGAGTAAATTCCCAACACTTCCCTTTCACCATTCACAGACTATAAACACTATCCCACCATCTTTTATCAAACCACAGGGCCTTGCCATCATTCTTTTTTCCCTGTTTGCTTTTCACAATAATATTGAACACTGTCACTGCCGAGAAGAGTCTCCTTTTAGGGAAGAGTACGGTGTGTCGCCAGAGCTGTTGGAGATCACAGCAGAAAACTCAGTCTTGCACGTTTCACACTTTCCCCATCTGCTCAGAACGAAAGCTCACCATCCTTTAAACCAAGGCACTGCACAATGAGAGTGTCTCAGCAAAGTAATTATTATCATCCTGACAATGGGCTCTCTTTCCAGTCAGCAATTTGTTTCTCATTCACGGCTTGGCAGTGCTCTTAAGCAAAGAAATGTCTTTTCCCCTGTATATCAACCCCAGGACACATTGATGTTTTCTACAGGCTGCCAAACCAACAGCTACCTGTGCTATCTCGTGTGAGCCATAACCCTTCCTGAGTTTGCAAGAGGTTTCCAAATGATCACGGCTGAATACCATAACAGGCATGTGGTGTCTTACAGACACGTGCCAGCGATCTGTATGACTTGCCAACTAAGTCTTCCTCATGTAAAATAACCATTCCGCTTTGTACGGAACAGCAGCTTGCGAGATGACAGGGCAAGCAGAGAGCAGGTTTGTTTGTTTGTTTGTTTGTTGTTTTTAGAATGGGGAGCATTGTTGCTGGTGAGCAGTGAGCCAGCCGTGCTGGAGCTGTCCAGCCCTGCAATATTAGCTGTGTCTACAAATCCAAACCTTCTGTGTCCTTTCTCTTTTGGTTAGACACAAACACAGCACACACTGTGCAAAAATGACTCCGTCATCAAGAAAACAGCACTCCTGTCTTTTTTCCAATTAATTAAATGTTATTTTTCCCAAAGTTCATTAAACCTTATTCCTATGAGTATTTAAGTGACAAGAAAGATTAAAAATGTTAACGAGAAGATGATGGCAGAGCATTCCAGAAGCTATGATCAGGCTGAGGTTAGGGGTTTCCATGCTAACATTCCCTGTGGCTTTGTGTCTCCTGGAGCCCTCGTCTTCATGCTTGGCCTGGGTTAGGCCAAGAGATCCAGCCACCCTGGCCATGTTCACTCTGACCATGTTCACTCTGACCATGTTCACTCTGGACTTGTTCACTGTGACCATGTTCACTCTGGACTTGTTCACTGTGACCATGTTCACTCTGACCATGTTCACTCTGACCATGTTCACTCTGGCCATGTTCACTCTGACCATGTTCACTCTGGACTTGTTCACTGTGACCATGTTCACTCTGGACTTGTTCACTGTGACCATGTTCACTCTAGACTTGTTCATTCTGACCATGTTCACTCTGGACTTGTTCACTCTGACCATGTTCACTCTAGACTTGTTCACTGTGACCATGTTCACTCTGGACTTGTTCACTGTGACCATGTTCACTCTACACTTGTTCACTCTGACCATGTTCACTCTGGACTTGTTCACTCTGACCATGTTCACTCTGGACTTGTTCACTGTGACCATGTTCACTCTGGACTTGTTCACTCTGACCATGTTCACTCTGGACTTGTTCACTGTGACCATGTTCACTCTAGACTTGTTCACGCTGACCATGTTCACTCTGGACTTGTTCACTCTGACCATGTTCACTCTAGACTTGTTTACTGTGACCATGTTCACTCTGGACTTGTTCACTCTGACCATGTTCACTCTGGACTTGTTCACTCTGGCCACTTTCACAGACCCCTTTAAAAACTCTCCGCACTGAAGACTTTGGTGTGCATAACATCTTAGGCAGGCATGCCACACCTCACCCACCTCAACAAGCTTATCACACTTGAACATGACACACTTCAGAATATTATCATTAACGTTAAACTGGGCAGACAGACGCCCACAGGAAGGATGGACCATCTGGAGCAGATGCTGAGCTGTTATAGCAAGGCAGGATCATACCAGCCAGCAAACACAAGGTGTCACGTGAGGCCTCATGCGTGCTTTTACGGTGCTGTTCATCTCACATGAACCTGGTCTACCACCATTAATGCTCTCGTCTTTTTTCTTTTTTCTGATCCCACGCTCTACTCAGTCCTCCCGCTTGCTTACGCACCATCATTCCTAAAAGTAGTGAAACACAGAATGAAAGCACTACATCAAACTGCCATTGTGGAAATGCCTTCAAAATAATACAGTATTGCTGGGACGAGGCAAGCAGCAGTCCACCAATCACAGCATCTGCTGATCCCTATTTGCATAGCCCTTGAACGCTAATTTGGTGGATTACAAACAGGTGAAAGTCAGCAGTCCAGCTTGACAAATTACTTCCTGCCTTTGCATCCTGTCTTCTGCGCGGGCCGTGCAGGGTGGAGACAGCGCGCGGCTGGCCCATGGCTGTCTCCGCTGTGTTATTGCAAAGCGCACAATGCAATCTAATCAGCAGCTCCAGGCATGCTAAAGCGCCTGCTAAATAATAAACACGTCTGGACAAGGCCGTGCAAGCCCACCCATGATCCAGGTATTGCTTTCTGTGTTTATTGCGCTATGTGTTCATTATCTGTCAGCTCCTCGGGCTGCTAAATTATTACCATTTCCTGCCTGACTTTGTGCTTTCTGTCTTCATGCTGTCTCTTTGCGTATGTGTTTTGCACTGTAATCTAAAGTTAATATTAGGTCTGGAAAACTTTTGCCTTTCAAATGGATAATGCAAACTATGGGAGAACTGTTACGCGGGTGGACATCTACTTAGTGATCTCGTGAAGGATCACTCATTTGTGTGTAAGCAACATGCTCTTCTCTTGGGCAGTGTGAAAGGGAACAGGGGTTTGGGGGCTTCATTAAGGAGCCTGTTCATTTAAACCAGTGGGGTAGACGGATGAAGTTTTCATTTTAACTCTCAATGTCAAGTGGACTCCACGGCTCCAGACAGGAGTAGAACAGGACTTCAGCCCGTTCAGTATTAACACAAGATTAAAGATTAAATATATTAAATGGTTTTGCATATGAAAAATATAGTCCTAATTACCAATGCGGAGAATGTTTGGTTCCTACCTCACATTTATGAAGACACATTTTAAATGTTTTGAACTCTTGGAGGAGAGAACTATGGTGAGAAAGTTGCAACACGTACTTCCAGAAGAGGTTAAAAACCTTTTCTTCTGCAGTGAAACTAGCTCTTCCACTTGGATCGCTGTTAGCTTAACTCTGAGCTAGGGCCTACCAGCAGTGAGCCAGGATATTTCACACTAGTTGTGTGCCCGCTAAAGTCCTTTACCCAGACCATTACATTTAAATAACACCTCAGTTATGTTTAAATAAAGTTCTTCAAGCAGCTTCCATTGGATGCAATCAAACTTCAGCTCTACCTAACAAGGCAGCTGGAGTGTTTGTCCAGCTCTCTCAAGGTTGAAGGAGAAATGAGGGTGGTGTTGTTTTGTTGTTTCTGGGCGTGTTTTTTTGGCTATCTGTGTCTTTTGCAGGTTTTGTTATGGGTGTTTTTTTTCCTCCAGAAAGGCCTCTTCTAGACCCCCTGCAGTCTCGTAGCCTTGAGAGAGTCACTGCAATGACAGCACACTACAGCAGGCCACGAGAAGGTAGTGGAGGACGACACATCCTCACACTGCTCCACAGCAGAACCACCGCGTGGGGCTGACCAGACCGTCTGCTGGGTCTCACCCTTCACACCACTGAGTATTTGCAGTGTTTGCTCTTGAGTCTGTTCCCTTCCATGCATCCAGGCGAGACAGGTGGAGGTCCATGGCCTCATCGAAGCATCAGCTTGGACTGCATCACAGCCATCTCAAGGCTGTCTTATGATATTCTCCTTGCTCCCGGAAGACAAGTGACGGCTATGACAGCGGACCAAGAGTAGACTTCTGTACACTCCAGGGAAGCCTGCACCCTCTCCCCATGAAAACCAGTCCGAAGCACTGAACTGTGAGGATGCTGTTGGTTGGTTTGTTTGTAATTTGAACATTACTAAATAAAAAAACATTTATGTAGATGGCTGATGACAGAACATAAAACAAAATGTACTGTGTTTCCATACATGTAGTAGCATTTCGACACATGCATTGTTATTAGAGAGCTGTACTTAGTTAATGTATGTGGACAACGTGATTTTGCCAATAAATATTTTTATAAAGGAAATATATTTTCTGTAACAATATGAAATAGTCAGCTGGAGATCAGATGACAGGAACCAACTTCACTATTATATTAACCTGCAGTTGGAGATCTGAAACAAAACCGACCGTATTCACATTAATAAAATGACATCACGCAAAGACAATCTAGGGTTTAAGCAGGGCTGGCCGGTACAAGGGTCATTCTGAGGTCATCGCCCAACTCCCAGGGTCATCTCACTGGGAAGAACTTTTCTTTCTTTATTTCTTTTCTTCATTGATGGTTACACTGATTGGTGGAGACGCCTCAGACCTTAAAATTCTGAGCAGCGCCGTTGAACGTGCCAAGAAGGAACCATCGATTACCAGTAACACAGACACACGGCGTTCTGACGAGCTGCAGCAGATAAAAGCGCCTCCGACATTAAGCAGCGCAGAGAAAACAGCGAGTGAAAGAGGAGTGCAGAACCACATCTCTAAAAATAGGCACCTGAGGGACAGGAAGAACCGATCTATCTGGACAAGCGAATCTGTTCCAACTCACCCTACCCGAGAATTTCTAATAGGATTGCAGCAGAGTGTCTTGCTGGAAGCCGGACTGGCTGGTCTCCCAGGACAGCGAATCGTCTTTGAAATCCAAGCTAACCCAGCATGAGGAGGTAAACCTGTCTCTGAGACTCTACTACCACAACTACCAGAACAGTACGAGTTGAGAATTGAGTCAGGACAAATTCTGTTTAAACTTGTTCCACCATGCTTTCATCCCTTATCAGTTCTTTAGCATATATGCACAGACACAGGTGAGTAACTGAAGTGTATTGCTGTAGTAAGGGATGTAGAGATATTCAAAATTGTAGTACACAGTTTCCAGATATATTTATATATATATAATATCCCTCTAGAGAGGGAAATAGAGGGAGTCACATAAACAGTCAATCACATACCAGCAGGCTGTAGCATCAGGACAAGCATTCTTCATTTGGTTTATTGTGGTTTGTATTTTACGTCAAAGCCAAAGTCAGAGCACATGCTTGTAGATAGATAGATAGATAGATAGATAGATAGATAGATAGATAGATAGATAGATAGATAGATAGATAGATAGATAGATAGATAGATAGATAGACTGGCAAACAGACAGAGAGATAGACAGACAGAAAGATAGATAGATAGATAGATAGATAGATAGATAGATAGATAGATAGATAGATAGATAGATAGATAGATAGATAGATAGATAGATAGATAGATAGATAGATAGATAGATAGATAGACTGGCAGACAGAGAGAGGGATATTCAAAACTGTAGTGAATATCTATATATCTCTCTACATTTCTTATTGTACTACTGTACACTGCAGTTACTCACAAATATATATAGAGAGAAAGAGTAGTAGATAGCTAAGTAGTCTTTTGCTGGATAAAAACTGTTGTTCCAATAAAGTTAATGTCGCCATTTCCCATCTGTGGGATCAGTTTACCATCAGCAGGATAAAGCTGTCTGTTTTTCTCTCTGTACTTTCTGTCTGTCTTTCTGTCTGTCTGTCTCACCATTATCAGGAGGAACTCCTGTGACGCCTGTGACCCTCCCTTCTCGCCTGTGACCCTGCTCCCCTCTCCCCTGTGACCTTCCCCTCTCCCCTGTGACCCTGCTCCCCTCTCGCCTGTGACCCTGCTCCCCTCTCCCCTGTGACCCTGCTCCCCTCTCCCCTGTGACCCTGCTCCCCTCTCGCCTGTGACCCTGCTCCCCTCGCGCCTGTAATTACCACATTACCATGTTGGTGCACTGCGTTCATTCCTTGTTTAACAATCACTTACGTCATATCCATCACTTGTAATTACATTTATTGGTAATCTTATATGGAGCAGTTAGGTGAATTTATTGGTCGCTATCCTTTAATTTGAGTAACCTAGTAACCTAGGCAACACAAAATGGTAGGTACTTAAATATATATATATATAACAAACTAAACTAAATTACCAAGTAATTTTGTTTACACAATATTTATTCTTTGAGGTGTGAAGACCTAATGCGGGAACAACTGACTGTTGGCCTCTACTTTGTGAATAATTAAAAAGTTCACAATCTATAAAAGTTTATATATATATATATATATACAGTACAGCTGGTAGATGGAACAGATGGGTCACCATGGGTTTGAGAGGGAACGTACATTTACAGAATTTAGCTGACACTTTTATCCAACGCGACTTACAATTATGATTGAGTACAATTTAACCAAATGAAGGTTAAGGGCCTTGCTCAGGAACCCAACAGTAGCAACTTAGCAGTGGTGGGGCTTGAACCAGCAACCTTCCAATTACAAGTCAAGTTAAACCTAAAATATAATTTAAAGAAAAATCATGTGCATAATACATATTACTGGAACTTCAAATAAGTCCAGACCTTAAGGCAGGTTAGAGTGTAGGTTACAGTGTAGTATAAACCATATTTAAAACAAGATCAAATGTTCACACAGGTAAAAAGACAGATTTGTCTCCCAAATGAGGCTCTACACTGGTCAAATCAAAATATTCATGCAGCTATATCACGCACAACGTCACCTGCTATTGATCATCATTGTCACATAACCGATCACGTTTTGGTTTTAGATCTCACCATACGTGTTCCGATTTCCATCAGGGTGTGGCTTAATTAAGGGACCAGCCCTGAAGTCTCAGTGTATACACGATCATTTAATCGCCGCACCGTGTTCGACATCAGTCCACAGTGCGTGCAAACATGCCAAATTGGATTTCATTTGAAGTGTATTGGAGGCCAAAGTGTGGGTGTCTTGCAATGGCGCCTCCGTCTGCGTGAAATCCACATGCAGCCTGCAGCTTCTGTGAAGCCCCACGCTGGCTGTCTCTTTGAGCTGCTAATGGTCCAATTATCGCACCTCTGAAGCGTATCAATGAAGCCTCACCATCTCTGGCTGCACACACAATGGGAGGTAGGCACGGTGTCACAGAATGTTCCGGAACCCTTTGAAGGTGTTGAAAAGCCCCGCTAGTTTTGCCTTAAAATCCGTCAGCCTTGGGAGTGGCATGTGGAACTAAAATCCGTCCACAATAGCGCCGGTCCTCCATTCTCAAGAGGTGAGAACATCCGTATTGTCCAGCATGGTGCGAACAGAAGGACTCTGTTAGGACAGGGACGTGGATGGAGAGGAAGAGTCACTGTCCCTTTAACTAAAGTTTCCCTAAGAAAGACGTAAAAAGTTAAAAAGAAACACTTATCTCTGATCCACAGCTCTTACAATACCATATCATCACAATCATCCACACGTCTGAATAATTACTATAATTTCAGCACCAGGGATGTGTTACAGGTTTCTGGTTAAGGACACTGTGTGAAATGAACAACCCTCATTTGATTACCTTCCACAACCACATCTCAACCAAATCTGAAAAAAAACAGCCTGAGTGTTAAGACTGATGTGTTTGAGGAGACGAAGGCCACACACAGTGAGGGGAAAAGGTGACAGAATACAATACCACAACCTCTAGAATAATAAACATTCAACAAACATATCACAAAAGGTGCACCATGTTTAAGAGGCAGACTAAGGCCTGACAGACAGGTAAACTTCCATAACGGCAGAACAAATGTTGGGCTATCTTACGGCTAACCCCTTAAACGGCGACATTACTCAACAATCTTTTAATGGGTGATCCTCATTTTCCCTCACAGTGTAATCACACTGGAATATCCTTCAATACTGTGGCAGAAATATACCATTACCATGGTATGGCTCATGGAAATGTAAATAAAGCAGTCAAACTGGTGCAAACACATTTTCAGGGATTTTCCCAGATCTTTGGGGGGGGGGGGGGTGTCCTTTTTATCTTCACAGCGTTCTGACTAATCCTGGTGAGACCTTGGCTAAATTGCAGACAGGCGGAGACTGGGCGATAATAAGGCCTCAGAGAGAGCTCCGAGCAGCAAGTCGACCGCCGATCCAGCCAGTCCACACCGCAGTGTCCATTCCCTTGTTATGGGTGCAACTCAGCTGGATTACAGCAATGGGTGGAGGAATTGGGTTCCTGATCCTCAGAGAGCAGGGGAACTAATCCAAATTGAGCTACACCTGTTCAGATGCTATCGCTCGCAGCTGATTGGAGCTGTGGTCACACGTCAGCTTTGCTTGGATAGCCAGCTAAGGCTGACTGTTTCAAGGAATTGATACAACCTGAAAGATTTGGGTTTAGTTTTTGAAATCAGATCCTGAAATGGCTTCAATAGGGGGTGATTACAATCTCCTAAAGGCCAAATGAAAAGTAGCAGTGCGTAAAGCAGACAAAATTCCATCTAAAACTGAGCAATTTTAACACTTAAAAAATTTTGAGATGGTGTGATGCACAAGAACAATTGTATACCATGAAAAACTATCCAACATGCCTTAACATACATACCAGCTATGTCGTATATGTCTCGTATGTGCTGTACCTCTAAGGCGCCGTCATACCATATGCAGTAAGTGTAATGAACGTTATAGTTTTAGGGTGAGTACCATATATAGATGCCGGGGTATCTAATCACATACAAGCGGCTTGATTAAAAATGTCCACAGGTTCTCATGCTTGTTACTGTGTCGGCTGAGAGTTTGTAAACACAGGTGTAACTAGGCTGTTAGAAAACTATCACTACTTAACACATCAGTCTATTTTCATGTCTCTCCCAGTAGAATTCTGGTTTGTGCCTTCATATGCATGAGAGATAGCACACCAAGATCGTAGATCCAGAAGACAGAGTGCTTTTTCCCTCTGGCTTTTTTCCCCTGTCAATTTATATCAATGAAAAGACTTCCTGAGATAAGTAGGGAACCAATTAGTCACTGAGAAACTTTAAAAAACTGAAATAATTAATGGGGTTAAAAGCTTAAGACCTAACTCTCTCTAAAGTACAAGGCTGCCTGTTTTCACCCTAGTGTTCTCTGCTCAAATTGCCAATCTGCCTCTCATGTTGTTGTCTTCCTGGATGCTGAGTTAATTGCTAATATAATTTGCTCATTTTCCTTTAAATAAACACTGATTAGGACTTCTTTCTCTCGTGTTGTTGCCATCGGAGACATTGTGAAAGCTCATACGTGAAACATTTGGGTGTCTGTGATAAACGACAATAGTTCCGCGGGTTTAATTGCGGTAAATATCAACTAGGATTGGATCTCTCCAGTTGATTAGATCAATAAGTGTGTGGTCTGTAGTTAATCAACCATTTATTGGACTGCATGTCCTTACTTTTGTTATTAATATCCATAGCACTTAGCACTAACAGACTTCAGTCTTTCTATGTGAAAAAAAAGACTTACAGGGGAATGTGTAGGTTTTTAAAGGAATAACTCAGAAAACATTTAAATAAAAAATTATGTAATTTTCCCCAAGTGCTGTTGATGAGCCAAGATATGCACTCTCTTCACTCTGTTGTGTTGTGCATTCACACTTGGTAGTTTGTGTACTGGGCTGCTGTTCTCTTGATGGGTTGTGTCGTGTTATTTTGTTGTGTTGTGTTGTGTTGATCTGTAGATGAGTTGGGTTATGTTGTAGTATTGTGTTGTGTTGTGCTGTACTGTAAATGTTTTATTTTGTAGTGCTGTGTTGTGCTGTACTATAGATGTGTTATTTCGTAGTGCTGTAGTGCTGTTCTGATGATGTTATTTTGTAGTGCTGTGTTGTGCTGTTCTATACATGTTTTGTTATTTTGTAGTGTTGTGCTGTTCTGATGACGTTATTGTTGATGTGTTATTTTGTAGTGTTGTGTTGTGCTGTTCTGAAGATGTGTTATGTTGTAATGTTATGTTGTGTTGTTCTGATTATGTGTTCTGTTCTGTTTTTTGTGCCACCTTGAACCAGAGGAAAAAATATCTTGTTCCGGTGTAAACTTAGTATATAGACTTGACATGACAGGTTTGGAATCTGGAGTTTGCTTCCTTCCTTTTGTGAAGAAACTGTGGACGCAGTACAGGTGAGGAAGGGAGGACGAGAGGAGAGGAGAGAGATTTCTACCCACCAATTAGGCTTTTAAAAGAAAACCTTTGTGCTGAAATCATGAGACATTTGTCTCCAAACGTGTTCGGTTGCTTTTGTTTCTGACATTGTGTGCCATACTGTAATCTGTAAAAATTTCAGCTTCAGAATGATTGCTCTCCCTACCTCAGCTGTGTGACATTCATTTCTTAATTTAAAGTGTCACACCATGTCAGGAATCACAAAAGTAAGTGTGTCTGAGAGGACCGAGCACTGCGGTAAGGTACCAGGCAAATGTGTGGTGGTCATTTAATGTCTTATTTTGTTTTACTGAGAGAAGCTAGAGGATAAATACTGTTTATTCAGTCAGGAAAGCTGCTGTTGTATTGTTGTCTTATCGTCATGCTGGACTTCATATTCTTTAAACCACCAGGGCCCTACAGCAGGAGCTGGGGTAAGCCACACATGTCTGCGTGTCTGCCTCCTCTGTGCTTCGCACATATCCAAGCTGATGGCCAAAGACTTAAAGGGTGGGAGTGTGCTCAGATGTCTGACTGAATGCGCAAAGCCTCTGCCTTCTTCCTGCGGGATGTGGATTTTAATTGTTTTGAACTCAGGTGGCTCAGTGTGGATTAATTCCATGTCCTCGCTGTCACTACTGAGCCATTCTGCAAGTAGACAGAACGCTTGATTAGGAGTGCTGTCAGACACCAGGGAGAGCCGACTCTCCAGCTCAACCCCTGCATATGTCATCACCCATTAATCTGCAAAGCCCCTCTTTCATCGGGTGAAGGTGGCTGCTGCCCCCACGTGCCCCCACGTGCCCGCACGTGCCCCCCCTACCCCAAACCCCATCACCCCCTTGATTCAGGCAGACACGGAGCTCTCGCCACGAATTCTAACCGGGAGATTTCTGCGGCCTTGCTGGGACCACACCGTGCCGCGGGTCCTGCACAGCCTGGCCGAGGGGTTGGTTGTGTTGGGGGGGTTTGTGTCTATGTGGGGGGGGGCGGTTGTGTGTGTGGGGGGGGGGGGGGGTTGTTAGTTGTGTGGAGAAGAGAAAGAAACCAGAACAGATCCTGTTTTGCCTTCTGTAGAGCGATGTTCATATAGACCACATCAGATGCTTCCAGCTAATATAACATAAATATAATTAACAGTAGGTAATAAAATACACCACATACAATATTATAGAAGTGTATTAAGTTCCCATGATACATGAAGGGACAATGAGAATAAATAAAAGAATATTAAAAACGTGTGATTGGAAAGCAAGATCTAGATCACTGTAGGTGTTATAAAATAATAAAGGCCAATTATCACATGACTTGCGTCAACCTTACCAGATTGTTGTGAATCACAGACACAACTGTGGAACAATGAAAGTGAGTTGACAATCGAGTCGACAGTGTCGAGTTTGCAGGTACGGCCGTACATGTTAATGAAAGATTAAACTACATGACGTTACACGGGGGGGTTTTCACATTAAAGAGCACAGGCAGGGTAGAGTCTTGGGAATATCTCGTGAAGATCAGGACATCCGTTTACACACACACACAGATCAGGACAGCTGTTTACACACACACACACACACACAGATCAGGACAGCCTTTAACACACACACATAGATAAGGACAGCGTTTTACACACACACACACACACACACACACACAGATCAGGACAGCCATTTACACACACAGACACAGATCAGGACAGCTGTTTACACACACACAGAACAGGACAGCCTTTAACACATACACATAGATCAGAACAGCTGTTTACACACAGACATAGATAAACAGAAAGAACAGGTTTGGGACATAGCATTCATAGAGAATCAGTGTGACAGTTCACAAAGCAGTTACATTCCAGAGACACTGGGAATACGTGGATGAAACTGTGGGCAGCAATCCTGAGCCGCCCAGCAACCAAGCTGTCACACTTAGCAACAACACGACAGCTCAGACTGATCAATCAAAAATGGTTTCAGGAAACAGTCCGCTTTTATTTTGAAGGCTGAGATGTCAAATAAATATACCAAGTGACATTGAAGACCTTACAAAAAAAAGCAGTAATAACTTCTAATTGTGTATTTTGTTGAGCATCGTTCTGATTACCTCACCATAAAAGAAGTCCCTTCCTCCTAGGTGATATGGCAAAAACATTTAGGGTAGCAATAAGACCCATTTATAACACGCCCTTCCCTTGTCTTCTCTGTTTCTTCTTTTCACTCCCAGTTTTTATCCAGCATCGTCTTGTATAAAGGCGCTAGATTTTAGTGGGATTTTTGCATTATTCCTGAGTGTCCATAGGACACATGTCAGGTGACTTTTAGCCTGAAAATCATTCTTTAATCATCTGTTGCAGGGATCTTCTCTCTGCCTCTCTAACTCAAAGCATGTTTTCACACTAGTCATTCATATTCATTAGCAGACCCCTGTTGCTCATGAATATTTTAATTAGTTGATTCGCATAACTTATATATAAAATATGGTTCCTGCCTCATTAATGTATTTGTATGAACGAGTCGGACACAGAATGTGTGAGAAAGAAAATAAGGGGCAAAATTCAGTGGTATGTTTGTACAAAGATCCTTTAGAATCCAGTTCCTTAGCTAGTAAGAAACGCAGCTCATGAGCAAATATAATAGCTCTAACTGTTTGGGATGAATACAATTTTTTAACCTCAGTTAACACTGGAATTATTCATTTCAATTATTCAAAATTTCTCCTCACATAGTTTTTAGGTAGTTTTTTATATCTAAAAGGCCCTTCTCACATCTATCTGAAAATATGTAATAATTACAAGACAGTTTGGAAATCACTCTAGCAGACCTCACAATCAAGTTTGTAAAATCCTGTACTGGAAAGTGAGTGGAAGTTCACAAGACAGTTCTGTCTGTAAACAAGTGCAGTGGAAGAGAGATGTATAAGAGTGTTGAGTGGTGTAGAAGAGTGATGTATAAGAGTGTTGAGTGGTGTAGAATAGTGATGTAGAAGAGTGGTGTAGAAGAGTGGTGTAGAAGAGTGTAGAGTGATGTAGAAGAGAAGAGTGATATAGAAGAGTGTAGTGATGTAGAAGAGTGTTGAGTGGTATAGAAGAGTGTTGAGTGGTGTAGAATAGTGATGTAGAAGAGTGGTGTAGAAGAGTGGTGTAGAAGAGTGTAGAGTGATGTAGAAGAGAAGAGTGATATAGAAGAGTGTAGTGATGTAGAAGAGTGTTGAGTGGTATAGAAGAGTGTTGAGTGGTGTAGAATAGTGATGTAGAATAGTGGTGTAGAAGAGTGGTGTAGAAGAGTGTAGTGATGTAGAAGTGTTGAGTGATGTAGTAGAGTGATGTAGAAGTGTAGAGTGATGTAGTAGAGTGATGTAGAAGTGTAGAGTGATGTAGTAGAGTGATGTAGAAGAGTGTAGTGATGTAGAAGTGTTGAGTGATGTAGTAGAGTGATGTAGAAGTGTAGAGTGATGTAGTAGAGTGATGTAGAAGAGTGATGTAGAAGTGTAGAGTGATGTAGTAGAGTGATGTAGAAGTGTAGAGTGATGTAGTAGAGTGATGTAGAAGAGTGTAGTGATGTAGAAGTGTTGAGTGATGTAGTAGAGTGATGTAGAAGTGTAGAGTGATGTAGTAGAGTGATGTAGAAGAGCGATGTAGAAGATTGATGTAGAACTGCCTTCAGAGGAAATTATGTAAAAAAAACTGATCATGAGCGATCCCTGAGACACAGTGCATATCATGAGCAGTACCTGAGACACAGTGCATATCATGAGCAGTACCTGAGACACAGTGCATATCATGAGCAGTACCTGAGACACAGTGCATATCATGAGCAGTACCTGAGACACAGTCCCAATTGTGAGCAGCCCCTGAGACACAGTCCAAATACCAGGTGTGAACAGGGCCTCAGTATTGATGCCCAAATCTATGAAAAATACCACAAAACTCAGATTAAGACTAAGCCTTTAGTCTGTACTCTAATAATGCCTAGAGTACTCAGAAGATGTTAAGTAATCAAATATAAAAATTTGTAGTACATAGACTGTGAATAAATCCAAACATAAATGAATAAATGCATCTATAAATAAATTAACAGAGTTGTAGTTTTCCTTGTACTTTATCATTTAACATTTACATTTTTCCCCAGTTCTTGCGTGTCTGTTAAGCAGGTTACACAGAGAGTTTGCAGGAGTGGTAAGCATGTTGGATAACCTGGCCTTGCTGTTCCTCTGCTGATCCATGCTTCGATTTCACGACCTGCACAAAGTGAGCTGTTACTCAAAATGTTCAAGTGCACTGTCACATTCAAATCCTTCCATAGCCTACAAATCTTTTTTTTTAATTATAAACCACTCCAGCACTTTGCATACATTGCCTCGGTTAATGGCCAGAGTGTCAAGGGGACACTTAAAGGATGTGGTTCAAAGTGACCTCTGCTAATAAGCATGTGATAGATTTCGGATGCGCGCGCCCCTCCCGCGTGACGCTGTGCAGATACGGAGATAGTGGACATTAAAGTATAATTAGACTCACTCAGGGTGAGGGATTTGTGAAAGGCCTGAACCCTATTCTACAAATGCGTGTAGCTCAATACACACTAAATCAGAGCTTCAGTGCGAATTTTCCCCAAAGAAAGCTTTTCTGCCTCTTCAATGGAGAACCAGAGGTTGTGACCTGTATTATTACAGCATTACACGTGTATAACTGGTCGTCAGCATTCCTGTAAGGATGTGGGAGTAGGAGGGTTTGTTTTCATGCGGAGTGTTTCCCATGCCAGCCAGGAGAGGGGGGAGAGGACCTCATAACAAGGAGCTTCTCTGCGGTTGTCCACAGTCGTCTTCTCCTGCTGTGCACACAGATAAGAACTGACGAGACCCATCAGTGTTAACCAGGCACTGTTCACCACTAGCTGTAGCACGCTGTTCAGTATCGAGTCAATGAATGTGAAAGTTAAAGCCAAATAGAAGTTAAGAGTCTGTGCAGCATAAGGTTCAGCACACAGGAGCAGGATCAGCCTGTCGGAGGAGCTGACTCACAGAGAGGAGCTACTTCAGTAATCAGGATCTCATTATTGGGATTGCTTTTTCTGGAGGAGGGGAAAAGGTGCCACTCGGGTGCAGAAATAGAGTTTAAATAAAACTGCGAGGGGAGCGCGCTGACCCTGGGGAGTGCGCTGACCCTGGGGAGCGCGCTGACCCTGGGGAGCGCGCTGACCCTGGGGAGCGCGGTGACCCTGGGGAGCGCACTGACCCTGAGGAGCGTGGTGACCCTGGGGAGCGCGGTGACCCTGGGGAGCGCAGTGACCCTGGGGAGCGCGCTGACCCTGGGGACCACAATGATGAGGATGGAGGGATGAAGGGTGACCCCTCAACTGATGACCCCTCCTTCCTCTGCCATCCTCTCAGAAGTGGAGAGTCTCTTTAATCAAAGTTCTGGCCCATTAGGACACTGTGGGCTGTTACAGTGCTGGTGCAGAAGAGACTCTTAACCCACACATTTTCATCAGTACAAAACACTACAAAGGTGCAGTGTCCATGGAAACACGGGTTTAGCTATGTTACCTCTTCCTTTGTGGGACAAGCTTTAACACAACAGCACGTATAGTTACACAATAAACAACACACACAATATAGTTACTCAATAAACAACACACACAATATAGTTACTCAATAAACAACAGACAATACAGTTACACAATAAACAACACACACAATATACTTACACGATAAACAACACACACAATATACTTACACGATAAACAACACACACAATATACTTACACGATAAACAACACATAATATAGCTACACAATAAACAACACACACAATATAGTTACTCAATAAACAACACACACAATATAGTTACTCAATAAACAACAGACAATACAGTTACACAATAAACAACAAACAATATAGTTACACAATAAACAACACACACAATAGTTACACAATAAACAACAGACAATACAGTTACACAATAAACAACAAACAATATAGTTACACAATAAACAACAAACAATATAGTTACACAATAAACAACACACACAATAGTTACACAATAAACAACACACACAATATACTTACACGATAAACAACACACACAATAGTTACACAATAAATAACACACAATATACTTACACGATAAACAACACATAATATAGCTACTCAGTAAACAACATACACAATACACTTACACAATAAACAACACACACAATATAATTACATAATAAACAACGCACACAATATAGTTACTCAATAAACAACACACATAATATAGTTACTCAATAAACAACAGACAATACAGTTACACAATAAACAACAGACAATATAGTTACACAATAAACAACACACACAATAGTTACACAATAAACAACACACACACAATATAGTTACTCAATAAACAACAGACAATACAGTTACACAATAAACAACAAACAATATAGTTACACAATAAACAACACACACAATAGTTACACAATAAACAACACACACAATATACTTACACGATAAACAACACACACAATATACTTACACGATAAACAACACACAATATACTTACACGATAAACAACACATAATATAGCTACTCAGTAAACAACATACACAATATAGTTACTCAATAAACAACACACATAATACAGTTACTCAATAAACAACACACACAATATATTTACACAATAAAAACACTGCATACCCTCACTGTGTTGTGGAAGTCTCTGAATCTTCTGAAGTCCACTGACAGGTGGAACATGAAATCCCTCCTCTGCCCAGCTCAGCCACGCCCCACTCTGCCCTGTTAGTGCCGCCCAGCTCAGCCACGCCCCACTCTGCCCTGTTAGTGCCGCCCAGCTCAGCCATGCCCCACTCTGCCCTGTTAGTGCCGCCCAGCTCAGCCACGCCCCACTCTGCCCTGTTAGTGCCGCCCAGCTCAGCCACGCCCCACTCTGCCCTGTTAGTGACACCCAGCTCAGCCACGCCCCACTCTGCCCTGTTAGTGACACCCCACTCGCCCACATGCCTCTCTGTTTTGTTAGAATAAAGATTTCTTTTGATCAGTTTTTTCCCACTCTGAATGTTAGAACCAATTCTGCTTCCCTCCCTCTACGGTTGTAGAAGTCTTTGATATGACTTTAAATTGGATTATGGTTTCCAAAAGGATCCTTCTATAAATTACATTTCCATATTTTCATAAAGATGTTTGAAAATGGGCAGCTTGGCCTACAGCAGGAGACTAAAGGCTTTGAGGTGTACAATGGAGAGAACAGGACCCTCACACCACCACGGTAGATGCACGGCAGGACGTACAGTACGGGCAGGACAATACAGGACAGTGCAATATTGCCAGGACACTACAGGACAGTGCAATACAGGCAGAACACTTTAATTGTTCTCAGTGAAAAATTACTAGATGAAAATTCCAGTACTGTAAGTCATGACTGAACATATTACTACAATTCATCTAAATTTAACATTAGACTTTACTGACTAGAACTTTACTAAAACTAAGGTAAAAGAAAATAGCATGACTAAACGTGTCGTCAAAATAACTAAAATTATTATTAATAAAATTATAATAAGAATCTTAAAAAAGAACCCAGTAAGACTAAAACAAATATTCCGGTCCAAATTTTCAGTGTTATCTGAACGCACCCTGTTTGGTAAATTACTATACAAACATTCAAAATCTACTGAATTATTAATTATTTATTCTGATATCATGGTTAGGCAGAGGGTGAGTTATGCCTGCCAGTATCAACGTCATGTTCGTACTCTCTCTCGCTCTCTCTCTCCCTCTCTCTCTCTCTCTCTTCTTCTCTCTCTCTCTTTCTCTCTCTCTCTCTCCCTCTCTCTCTCTTTCCCTCTCTCTCTCTCTCTCCTTCTCTCTCTCGCTCTCTCTCTCTTTCCCTCTCTCTCTCTCTCTCCCTCTCCCTCTCCTTCTCTCTCTCTCTCAACCTGAAACACTGCACAGGAAATTAACTCTGTTGAAGAGGGAGGGGTCTGCTCACACCCACGATGCAAAGCCTTCAGTCAAGAGCCAATTTCATTTACACTCTGCATTTAATCGGTTTGCTGGGTCCGCGATAATAGCCAGCATCTTCTGCTGAGGCTTATTAAAGTTTAGCACAATATCTGTTCAGCTCTGCTGTAGACCTGTTATTCAGGTGAAGCCTTGCATAAACGATTATTAATTAATAAGCTTTACTGTTGTTGTTGTTTCATTATCTGTTGGTTCAATCAACAGACAGCAAACAGCCACAGAGTGGGAAAAACACCTATAGTGAGAGGTAATGACTTTCTGTGGTCACAGACTGCACCATCACAATGGCATGCAAATTTCTCACTGCTCACTTTGCATGGTTAATGAATCATAGCAGATGATGTGGCACTTGGTTTGGAGGAGCTGAGACAGACGGTGTCTTGGTGTTTGTTTTTTCTATTTAAATTTTTTCCCTCCATGGCACTATACAAATGGAGTGATGCAGAGACCGGAGTCATGGAGGAGGAGCCAGTCACAGTCGCAGAGTCACAGAGGAGAAGCGAGCCACAAAGGAGCGAGTCACAGTCACAAAGTCACAGAGGAGGAGTGAGTCACAGTCGCAGAGTCACAGAGGAGGGAGTCACAGAGGAGGAGTGAGTCACAGTCGCAGAGTGACAGAGGAGGGAGTCACAGAGGAGGAGTGAGTCACAGTCGCAGAGTCACAGAGGAGGAGCGAGTCACAGTGGAGCAAGTCACAGTCACAGAGTCGTAGTCAGTCACAGTCACAGAGGAGGTGCGAGTCACAGTCACAGAGGAGGAGCAAGGCACAGTCACAGAGTCACAGAGGAGGAGCGAGTCACAGATGTGTGAGTCACAGAGGAGGGGCGAGTGTCACAGAGGAGCAAGTCACAGTCACAGAGTAGGAGTGAGTCACAGTCACAAAGGAAGAGCGAGTCACAGTTACAGAGTTACAGAGGAGGAGCGAGTCACAGTTACAGAGTTACAGAGGAGGAGCGAGTCACAGTTACAGAGTTACAGAGGAGGAGCAAGTCACAGTTACAGAGTTACAGAGGAGGAGCGAGTCACAGTTACAGAGTTACAGAGGAGGAGCGAGTCCCGGGATGTGTCCACCATAATAAATTCCCTCAAGCAGCTTTCATTAAGTCGTGCTCTTGGGCTTCAGGACGTCAGCTGACGTCAAATCTGTGTCATGAGGGTGACGGAAATGACAAACACTACACCTGTCATGGCTACACCTGTCATCGCAGTATGGGCAATCTCACAGACAAGCATTCAAACAATGCATATGCATGTGCATATTAATATCATAATCATATTAATAAAGGAGGGCATTACAGATAACATTCTACATTAAACTGCCACTGTTACAGTGTAATATAATGAGCCATAATGTGTAAAAACATTACATTTACTCTGTATGTAGTGACAGTCATTCATTATGTGAGTATAGAATATCCATGCATTACATATTGATACTCAGTGTATTACATTGTAATGAACGGTATAGTGGTATAAGATTTATATATATATATAGCTTCTAATATTACAATATAAAATATATAGTTCATGAGAAATCTAGAGTTTGAAATGTATTGGTGTGAACACATCTGAACACACCAACGGCGGCGGGTTGTGTAATATACATACAGCGGCAGGAATGAGAGAGGAACGACTCGGCTTGTGGATGCTGGAGAACACCAGTATTTCATCTCCTTCAAACGCTGATTGCTTCAAGTGCTTGTTGCCTGGTAACCGCAATCCCTCTTTTAAAGTCATTCTATCCTGGCTGAAGTATCACAAAGGCACACTTGCCAAGGTCTGATAAACATGCTTTTTATTGACAACGCTGGGGAAATAAATAAATAAACAAAGGATCCCTTTGGAAAATGAAGGCATGATGTAAGATGCGTTTTATGAGAGGTGGCCGCACAGGTCCCAGGAGACGCTCTGAGACTGGCCTCGTCACACAGAGTAATCGGAGCAGCATGGCCATACAGTGACAGTACAGTAGCCAACACAAACACGCTAAATCCTTCAGTCACACGCAACATCTAGCAGGGCTCTTGGGGGAGTGTTAAATAAGTCACGTAAAAAGTTCACGTAACAGAGACAGCTGAGCAGAGTCTCAGCACTGGGTGGCTGCTGGAAGCAAGAATGCAAGTCTCAGATACCAAAGTTGTGCAGGAGGGAGAAGAGAATTCCGGCCTGCTTGCAAAGTGCTCATGACTATCCATCAAAACTCAGAGAGTAC
>NC_137512.1:1380000-1455000 GCF_041902795.1 Electrophorus electricus
GAATGAGTAAAGATAAAGAGTCCACCATAGTATCCTACCCCATCACGGTCCCCTACCCCACCACGGTCCCCTACCCCACCACGGTCCCCTACCCGACCATAGTATCCTACCCCATCACGGTCCCCTACCCCACCACGGTCCCCTACCCCACCACGGTCCCCTACCCCATCACAGTCATCTACTGCCTCTCTAGCACTGACACCATCATTCATGTTCCTGAGCTTTTAATTGTGATAATTTTCCACCTCCTGCCGCTCCTCATCACGGTCATCTACCCCACCATGGTCCCCTACCTCACCATAGTCCCCTACCCCACCATGGTCCCCTACTCCATCACGGTCATCTACCCCACCATGGTCATCTACCCCATCACGTCCCCCTACCCCATCCCAGTCATCTACGCCATCGTAGTCCTCTACCCCACCATGGTCATCTACCCCATCATGCTCATCTACCCCATCACGGTCCCCTACCCCACCACGGTCCCCTACCCCACCACGGTCCCCTACCCGACCATAGTATCCTACCCCATCACGGTCCCCTACCCCACCACGGTCCCCTACCCCACCACGGTCCCCTACCCCATCACAGTCATCTACTGCCTCTCTAGCACTGACACCATCATTCATGTTCCTGAGCTTTTAATTGTGATAATTTTCCACCTCCTGCCGCTCCTCATCACGGTCATCTACCCCACCATGGTCCCCTACCTCACCATAGTCCCCTACCCCACCATGGTCCCCTACCCCATCACGGTCATCTACCCCACCATGGTCATCTACCCCATCATGCTCATCTACCCCACCATAGTCCCCTACCCCACCACGGTCCCCTACCCCATCACGGTCATCTACTCTACCATAGTCCCCTACCCCATCATGGTCCCCTACCCCATCATGGTCATCTACCCCACCATAGTCCCCTACCCCATCACGGTCATCTACCCCACCATGGTCCCCTACCCCATCACGGTCATCTACTCCACCATAGTCCCCTACCCCACCATGGTCCCCTACCCCATCATGGTCATCTACCCCACCATAGTCCCCTACCCCATCATGCTCATCTACTCCACCATAGTCCCCTACCCCATCCCAGTCATCTACGCCATCGTAGTCCTCTACCCCATCATGGTCATCTACCCCACCATGGTCCCCTACCCCATCACGGTCATCTACCCCACCATGGTCCCCTACCCCATCACGGTCCCCTACCCCATCACGGTCATCTACCCCACCATGGTCATCTACCCCACCATAGTCCCCTACCCCATCACGGTCATCTACCCCACCATAGTCCCCTATCCGACCATAGTATCCTACCCCATCACGGTCCCCTACACCACCATGGTCCCCTACCCCATCACAGTCATCTACTCCACCATGGTCCCCTACCCCATCACAGTCATCTACGCCATCGTAGTCCTCTACCCCACCATGGTCCCCTACCCCATCACGGTCATCTACTCCACCATAGTCCCCTACCCCATCACGGTCCCCTACCCCATCACGGTCCGCTACCCGACCATAGTATCCTACCCCATCACGGTCCCCTACACCACCAAGGTCCCCTACCCCACCACAGTCATCTACTGCCTCTCTAGCACTGACACCATCATTCATGTTCCTGAGCTTTTAATTGTGATAATTTTCCACCTCCTGCTGCTCCTGTTTTCCACACAGAAGGAGGGATTTCCTCCTTTCCGCTCACTCAGTCTCCCCACACTTGAGCCAGGGGAGCGTGTGTGATCCCGGCACCCTAATCGGGAGTGAGTGTGTGTGTTGCGGAGGGCTTTCAGCCAGAGGTGGGCCACCAGACGACTGCTGTCAGACCCAGCATGCAACCCACCAGCCGCCATACTAGGCTCACTGTCAGGTGTTTACACCATCAGCTGCTGGCGTGCTTACCAATGTAGCCGCCACACATGACTCTCGACACTGAGGAATGTGTGCGTGTCTGTGCACCAGCTTACATACAGAGTTTTTGAGTACACCTGGCCCACACACTCCACACACCACTGTTGCATTTCAAAGAGAGGGCATCAGGAGAGAGCAGCAAGACCACCACACACACACACACACACACACACACACACACAGACACGCGCGCAGTAATACCAATAAAATGCAACACTGCCCCCACCAGGAGATGAGTGGAAGGAATTCCCTCCTCTTCCCTGAATAAAGTGCGCTTCAGTTTGGCTGCAGCATGTCAGTAAGGCACTATGGAGGGTCATGGATAAGCAGCGAGGTAAAGGGATAACCAGAGTATTAGCTCATGTTCACACGGTCAAGGAGAACATGTGGGAATATGTGGTCTGTGCGATGAGGGGTCACAGTGTAATTGTGTGTCAGTGAAACTGACTGTGTGTAGATCAGTGAAGATGCTGAAACTCTGGCTAAAACTACAGATGCTGTCATGTTTGTGCAAAACTAACTGAAACTCAAAACTGCCTGCAATGTAAAAAAAAGCTGATATTCATGTCCATGTACCAAACCTATGGGAATAATCCATGTTTTACTGTGCAACTTCAAAGCCTTCACATCTATCTTTGCTTTGGTTTTGTCTATGCTGTTCTCCTGGATCTTTTCCTTACATTCTCTCACTCCTCTTTTCTTTTCCTCCATTCTCACTCCTCTTTTCTTTTCCTCCATTCTCACTCCTCTTTTCTCGTTCTCTTGCTACTTCCTTTCAGCTCTTGTCTCTTGACTGCAGTGTCTTTGATGCTAACTAGTCTTACTTTCCCTTTACCCAAGGCAACAAGGAACACTGCTAAGACAAGCAAGAGAGAGAGAGAGAGAGAAAGAGAGAGGGAGGGAGGGAGAGAGGGAGGGAGAGAGAGAGAGAAAGGGAGAGAGAGGGAGAGAGAGAGAGAGAGGGAGGGAGGGAGGGAGGGAGGGAGAGAGAGAGAGAGAGGGAGGGAGGGAGAGAGAGAGAGGGAGGGAGGGAGGGAGGGAGAGAGAGAGAGGGAGAGAGAGAGAGAGAGAGGGAGGGAGGGAGAGAGAGAGAGAGAGAGGGAGGGAGGGAGAGAGAGAGAGAGAGAGAGAAAGGGAGAGAGGGGGGGAGCAGAGGGTGGTGTTAGTTTTGGTTTGTGATGAGTGTGGTTTCTGCTCGGGTGACGGAAGTGATGGGTGTGGTTTCTGCTTGGGAAACACATGTGATTGGTGTGGTTTCTGCCTATAGAGCAGATGTGATGGATTTGTGTTTAGCAGACAGAAACCACCTATCATGCTAACTACAATATTTTTAATACAATTATTCCTTAGGCATTTCATAATGGCAATGCTATAGATAACTGCTATTCATGTTTTTAAATAACTAGAGGAATAACTAACAACTCTGCAGGCAGCATGTCCAGATATTCTGTGAGTCTATTTCAGTTTGAATGACATGGAAATCTGTCTGAAACAGGGGCGGAACTGCAGGGGGCGGGGCTGCAGAGGAGTGACAGCCCTTCTGATCAGTAAATTTGATGGCAGGGTATGAGATGAACCACTTTCCAGCTCTCCAGTGTGTGTGTGTGTGTGTGTGTGTGTGTGTGTGTGTGTGTGTGTGTGATACACTGTTGTGACTCTGCTGTGACACTGGTGTGACACTGGTGTGACACTGGTGTGACACTGGTATGACACTGGTATAACTCTGGTATAACACTGGTGTGACACTGGTATGACACTGGTATAACTCTGGTATAACACTGGTGTGACACTGGTATGACACTGGTATAACTCTGGTATAACACTGGTGTGACACTGGTATGACACTGGTATAACTCTGGTATAACACTGGTGTGACACTGGTATGACACTGGTATGACACTGGTATAACTCTGGTATAACACTGGTGTGACACTGGTATGACACTGGTATAACTCTGGTATAACTCTGGTGTGACACTGGTATAACACTGGTATGACACTGGAATGACACTGGTGTGACACTGGTATGACACTGGTATGACACTGGTATAACTGCTGTGACACTGGTATGACACTGGTATGACACTGGTGTGACACTAGAGTGACTCTGGTGTGACACTGGTATGACACTGGTATGACACTGGTATGACACTGGTATGACACGTGTGACACTAGAGTGACTCTACACTGGTGTGACACCAGTTTAACACTGGTATGAGATTGTTGTGACACTTGTATGATACTGATTATGACAGTGGTATAACTCTGGTATGACACTGGTATGACTCTAGTGTGACACTGGTGTGACACTGGTGTGACATTGGTGTGACACTGGAGTGACATTGGTGTGACACTGGAGTGACACTGGAGTGACACTGGAGTGACACTGGAATAACACTGGTGTGACACTGGAATAACACTGGTGTGACACTGGTATGGAGCCCTGCACTTGGCCTCTTCCTGGGTGAGGCTTCACGTCATCCACACATCCAGCCACACACACACACACACACACACACACACATGCACAGAGACTAAAATGGGAGACAGAAATGGTTAGTATGTGTCAACCCCAGCTGGATTGTGTTGAAGGACACGTGGCCTTGTCTAACCTGGTAGGTGCCATGTGGGATGGACAGCTGATCGCTCTCAGTGGGGCACCAGTCCAACACCACAGCCATCACTGACGTCACTGTAAGCCCAGACTGAGTCTGAGTGCAAACACTGCGATGGGTCTCACAAACAAACACCAAAGGAAGAATGTGAATACAACATACAACAACGTGGCACTAGGGAGACATGACCCTGCACAAGCGTGGTACATATGTGTTCATGTGCTAATGAAGTGACAGTGAAGAACTATGTGTGTACATGTTGTCGTGGGGGTCACGTTCAGCACTGCCCGGGGGGCACTGGAGAAGCCTTATGACTATGGAACATCTGACCTTTCTGTGGTCTCTTACTGAATGCCACCTGTAAGGGTAAAAAGGGAATCTGTGGCTTTTTCTCGTTTGATTGGACTGACAGGTTTGGACCTGGCACTGCCATTCCATTATGTGCTGACCAGATCTGGTTAGATGTGACTGATGGCTGTTTATACATCAAGAAGAAGATCAGATGTATGCTGAATGTTTTTAAAAAGCTCCTCAACAGTCCATCAGTTCTTCAGAGCAAACAGAGCTGAAAAATGAATTTTAACTCTAGTCATCTGTGTCGCAGTGTGCTCACACCAGCCCTGAACTCCAGTTGTGTGTGGGAAGGAGCCAGGGAGGGACACAGCAGACCTCTTTAACCTCTCTGCTAAAACGTTTGATCTACTGCACCGATCACTGTTCAAGCCTTCTACGATACTCCTAAAACAGGTTACACTCTAGACCTGTACAGCACTGGCATAGGACACACTGACAACTCATGGAAGTGTACGCCGTGTGTTTTCTATGTGCCTCCCAGCTAAAGAATCAGAAGGCAACCTCCCCATTCACGGACCCACTCAGTCCCAGAGTCCTGCGGAAATCTTCCATATGATGGATGAGACCAGGGTCCTCACAGTGTTTGCTGCGTCTTGATTTATTTTTCTTTAGGAGATATAATTCTGGTAGCTCTCCTCTCATCCTTTATACGGAACGACATTAGCATAAGCGCATAAGGTATGAGACGCGCCAGCCGAAGAGAAACAGCTAGGAGAAATAGAAACCCACCTAATATCAGACATGTATCTGGGATCTGGACGGCCAGCTAGATGACTGTCGTCTACGCCTGAAACCAGCACTGATCAAAAGCCCCATTTAAGTACCTGCATGGCACGTCTGACCTGCCTTAGAGTCACGTCAACTTTGCAAACTGTAGTGAACTCAGCTGCCCCAAAGGAAAAGTGCAGATCTAGGCTACCACGTGATCCTCAGACTGCCCACATGACCCCCACCCTGTCCATGTGACTCCCAGCCTCTCCACGTGACTCCCAGCCTCTCCATGTGACCCCTAGTCTGCCCACATGTCCCCTAGTCTGTCTACGTGCGCCATGTCCTACTGAACCCCCCCAACTCCAGACCGAGGTGCATGCACACAGCCATCACTGCTGGAGTGACGTTATCGGGGACGAACACGGCTCTGCTCGGCCCCGCTGCGCCTTGCACTGATGATGTATGGCTGGCATTGTGGCTGCATCCATAATCACTGCAGCCAAACAAACCCTTCCTTGAGTAATTACATTTGTGCCAGTGGTTATGGAATTCTGCCGTCATATTCCATGGAGTGGGGCGTTTCGCTGGCAGCTCCGGGCAGAGGGTGAGCGGCGTGACTGTTTCGGATTGGTTGCGGTGCGAGAGCTGGAGCTGATATCTATCGGCATGATGGATGAGTCTGTGGGACTCGGGTAGTGAGGGAAGGGCATGCCTGGCCTCGCTATTTGAGTGAGAGATCGGATAGATGGTTTAGGAGGCAAAACAGCAGCGAGTCTGTTCCAGTCTGACGAGTCTCTCAGTACTCAGCGAGTTCACAGCAAGCATTCCTCCAGTACTTAGAGGGAACCTCAGATACTCCTTGATTGTCCTCTGATCTCCACACACACCAACTCAGAGGACTGTCGGGGCATCCTGTTTCACCACAGGTCTGTCACACTCCAGGCACGGATTCGGGGAGCAAGTCCATGGCAGTAATAAAGCGGAACGAGAGGCCGATTATCCCTTAACACATTGTTTTTTGCAACTCTTCTCAGAATCTCACCGTGAGCTAGTGCTACTGGCTGTATACTGCTCCCTAGTACAGTGGACAAACTGGTTTGCAATTACAGTGTAAATGGATGGTACTGCACAACAGCACAGTCCTCATTTAAATCCTAACTAATGACACAGCAGTTAAGTGGACGCACAGTCCCAGAGGTAATGCCATGGAGAAAGCTCATTAAAATACTGTGTGCTCTTCTGTCTCTGAAATCTATGTGCGTGTGTGTGTGTGTGTGAGTGAGTGCATATCTATGTGTGTGTGTGTGTGTGTGTGTGTGTGCGTATGTGTGTGTCTTCTTACCTACTGCTGTGATGAGGAGTGCGCTCACGGGAGCTGTAGACACGTGACACCAGGTTCTTCTGTAGATCTCTGCAGCAGGTGCAACAGAAAGGCAACAGAGACCAGGTGCCTACTCCTGCCCTCCGTACCATCCCAGTCTGCTGAAAGTGTGGGAAAGACTTCAAACAGAGCAAAGATCCCATTTTACTATTCTCTGCACTTTCGTTTTGGTTTGTATCAAGTCCAGACAGGTACATGAAATGAATCATGCATTGCTGGGTAGTTTATAAATGCAGACAAAGTGATGGTTGTGCCTGACTGTACCAAAGTATCAATCTGGTAGTACCATAGTCTTTAGATCAGGTACCTATTTATGGTGCCTTATATCCGTTGAGCTGTATAACGTGTTAGTTACTGACTATACTGTCATAGAAAACCACAAGACAAGTCCTTACAATACCAACAAAAAAAGTGAACTACCTTATCAAAACTCCTTGAACACACACATTCCCTCTCTCTCTCGCTGCTAAATGAGAACTATAGAGGTGAATCCGTTAATAATTAAACAGGTGTCTGCCTCTTTACGCTTGGCTGAGACACTCTAATCCCCGATCCTGGCTTGAATTGATTCACCAGGCCATCTCCATGGGCGCAGGCTGGCGTCTGGAGCAGAGGGCTTCACTCTGACTTCTGCCTGGCCTCCGCTACGACAGACCTGACACCGTCTGTGACCCGTTCGACAAGGGCGACAGCACCCGGGACGGCAGAGCCATGCCAAAGTCCATGACAGGAACCAGAGGAGAGATTCTTCAGCAACAAAATAAACCCAAAGGAAAAGCGTGCGCTTATATAAGAAGAGATGTCCAATCATCATGCAGGATGGCAGCAGCAAGGTTCATGTGAAAGAATAATAGCATTAATAACATTATCCCGATAGCATTATCCCGACAGCATTATCCTGACAGCATTATCCCGTTGGCGTCTAATGGTGGCCTGTGTACTGTAAGCAGCTGTGTGGATAAACACAGATAAACTAATTACAGGATGTGCACAGATGCCGTGTGATGTGTGATGGACAGAGTGTCCGACTGAAGTCCAGCTCTTCATTACTATTGATGGTACTGAAAAAGACGTGCGTGTGTGTGTGTGTGTGTGTGTGTAAAAAAACTCTTCAGTTTTATACTTGATTCACAGCTTTATTCTCTTTCTGTGGTTCCTCTAATTCCAGATACATGAGGTTTGTGAGCAGGCAAGGCAGGTGGAGCTGGACTGGCAGACGTGGGCTGTATGAAGCGGGTCCTGCCTGCTGCGTTGTCACACACACTCTGGAAATGGCAACCCTGCAGGACATTCTCCACACAATGGGGGCGGGGCCAGGGGGCAAGCGTGGGGGGCGGGGCCGGGGGCAAGCGTAGGGGTTGCACAGCGTCACTCAAACGCACCTCTTCATCATGACTTGCAAGAGCTGCTCTGCTACATAATCTGAACAAACACCAGAACGAGGGGGAAATTGAACATGAAAAATGCACCCAGATGGCAAACGAACACCCTGTAATGCAGAACCTCGCTTTGAAACTAGAGTGTGAAATCAGTTAGACAAACTTTGTAATGTGGGCAGAAAATATGAGAATGATTTTGTCATGTATTGCTGTAACGTTGCGTGTAACTGGGCCAGTCTGGGCTCTCCCTCAATGTGGTGACATTATTGCAGATCCAGGATGCTGGAACGCTGATGTTTCCAGCCGCAGTACCATCTCCATACCGGAAGGCTGCTCCACTTCTGTGCTGGTTAATTTCCTTCACAAACACCAGCGCTAAAGGTGATAGTACTTGTGCTTATGGGTGGGGGCAGTTCTGTAAGGCAAACAAGCCTTTTTCCTGTGCAACAGCACCTACTAGCATGAGTGGTGCTGGCAGACGTTTTGCTCGTTTGCTCTTATCAGTACCCATGTTTACAGAGATAGAAATTAAGCAACTAAAACAAGCTAGCTGTTTGCAATTACCACACACACACACACATTCTCCACTCACTCTCTGATCTTATTCCTTCAAGCTCGGGTCCTTGTACCTGCCCTCAACATCTGTTGTTTTACCTTCTGGTAGTGTGATCACTTCTGTTCTAGCTACATTCCCTCTCCTTGTAACAGCTGACCACACTTATCCAGTCTGAAAGACGTTCCAATGTCGTTACAGTTTGTCCTGGTGAGATGGATTAGTTGGCACTCAGCTTGATGTCATCCAAGTCTAGGAGGTGCCTGACGGGTGTTCCGTTCTGTAGCTGGTTCAGGCCGATGCAGAACAGCAGTGGGGTAAGGGTGTCTCCTGGGTAAATCCCACACTTGATGGTGACTCGTGCTGTTGGTCTGAAGTTGGCCTCTAGGGTTGTCTTCCACAGCCCCACTGAGTTCTTGATGAAGGTTCTTAGAGTCAGTTGATGTTATATAGCCTCAAACATTCCAGGATCCATGTATGGGATGTTGAATCACAGACTTTCTGTTAGTCATTTTAGGCAGTGCACAGGTTGGTCTGTCTGGTCTTACATCTCGGGTGACCGTTTTATCCACCAGTATCTGGTGCTTGGCTCCTCTAGTGTTCTTGCCAATGTGTTTCTGGGCCCTAATGATGTACTGAGCCCTGTGATATATATATATATATATATATATATATGTGTGTGTGTGTGTGTGTGTGTGTGTAGAAAGAGAGAGATAAATGTTAAAAATTGTAATGAAGTACACAAGGTTTCCAGAGAAACAGGACTGTTTCTCTGGTAAGCTTGTGTACTTCACTACAATTTTAAACATCTCTACATGTTTCATTACAGTACACTGCAGTTACTCACCTGGATTAAATATAGAACAGTCACGAAATAATGTGACACATATGGACAGCAGCTGTTTGAAAATAAACACTGAAATATGCCTCTGTTTGTTTCGGTACATATTTGCTGCATGCAGCCTACATCAGAATAAAGTATTATATTGCTTGTTTCTTATTCATAGCTGTCGTATTTAGAACTGTTCACACTATAGGATGTGTGGGATCAGTCAGTCAGGAGGACATCACCAGATGGTTGTGTGTGTGGGTGTGTGTGGGTGTAATTGCAAGAGCAGAAACTCAGCAATCAAACTGAGACTCAATAACTCAAAGGGGCCACTGCCCCCCCCCCCCCAAAAAAAAAAAAGAGAAAGAAAGAAAAATGTATTCTTTCATGAATTCATGGTAATAGAACATCATACTTCATGTTGTCCTTGTTAGCATGCCAGACTGTGGTAGACCATCACTGATCCAGGATCAGATGAAGAACAGTTTTATCAACTACTCCTAATTCCATTCTTCCTTCTAACTGGCCAGGAATTCTATGGACGCTGACCTTACACCTGTGTCAGGATAGAAGGAAACCCCTCATATATGTCTTACTCACTTTTGGACATGAATGTTAGGGCCGTGGAGTTCTTTTACAGACACTCTCTCTGTCCTGATAGACCTGATTCTGTTCTCATTATGCCATCCAGATGTGTGCTGCAACATTTAGAACATAATTGTTCATAAAACCAAGAGACATTTACACTTATTTAAACAACAGAAAGTTGCACTGCTATCTCCTTAATTAGAAAGAGAAAGTGTGTGTAATGGGGGGGTGTGAAAGTGAGATGTGACTGAACTTTCTTAATGACTAATAGTTACCACCCCAATTCCTCAATGTCAGATTCAAGTGAGATCGCTACTATTATTATTACTATTATGCGCTAATTTAACATCAATTCCTGAATTTTACATAAAATCACTAACTGTAGTAACTCATTCTGCCACTGTTAACTGTTCAATCACTCAGAGGGAAGGTAATGCATCTGATAACCACTCTCCACTTCGGCTCTGCTGGGCCTGAAACACCAACCAGGTGACGCACGAATACACTCGGGTTCTCGCGTCTCCAGGATGAGCGCCAACAGCAATATCTAGTTATCTTCTCAAGCTCACACCAGTTTGGACAGAGGCTGAACAGAGGCCAAAATAACAGAACACGGCTACAGCTCTTGCCCCAAACAATATTCAAAAGCAGCATGGTACACATAAACGATTCCCTTTAACAGCTGGGTCTGTGACATTCCTCTATGCCCTGAACAAAACATAATTGCAGCTAAGCACAGCACTGTGTGAACCGTCTTCTCTCAGACGTCTGGGGCATTAATCTAGCTTCAAGTGGTCGTTTAAGCCTGCTGGACGGTGCGTTCTGCTTGGAGTAAACGTCGCTTTGCTGTTTTGGGCCGATAATGAAGTCATTAGCTTTCAGCTTTCTCCAGTGTGTGCTAAAATGGCTCGATTCGCTGTGTCATCCTACAGTTATGAAGCCAGTGTAATGCATTTTTCAGTGAAGATATGAATCTCACTTGCGGTTTTTGCAACAAAGCAGCTAGCTTGACACAGGTGGCAACTCTCCCTCATCACGCAAGTCGGACGTCGTCCATTCATGGGGCCGCCTCCCTCCGCAACAGAGACACGGCCAGGTTCCGCTCGCCAAAATCCAGAGGTATTAATGCCGTTCATTCTGTGACCGTTTGCGCACATGACAGTTCATTTTCTGCATGGGCTCACAAAAGTCGATACAATCTTGTAAAGACAAATACGAGATTGCGCTCACCCTAACTGATGGCGTTTTCAGGAGGGACATTAATCAAGGAGGCTGGATGTGGCGTGGAGATACACGCTCAGCCAGTCTTTACGCATTAATAAAGGAAGCAGATGATCTATGAATGAATTCATATCAGGGGTTTCCTTCATTACCCAAACACACGGCCGAGTGCCGCCTGTACGGAATGCAGTGGGAAATCGTAGCTGGGGCCACATTGCCCTGCAACATCTAGAGTAAATGAGTCTTTTTTGTCCATTAATCTACAACAGTTTCCTAAAATCCAGTATATCACCAGCCTCCCATAATTACCTGAATAGTTTATATACCTGATTTGCATTTACAGTATTTAGTTGATGCTTTCATCCAAAGCAACTTACAATCATGATTGAACACAACTTGAGTAATTAAAGGTCATATGGGCCTTCCTCAGGGGCCCAACTGTGACAGTTTGGCAGTGGTGGGGTTGAACTAGCAACTTTCCAATTACTGAGTACCTTAACCACTAGGCTACCACTGCCCCCCCTCAACTAAGTGACCATCTGACCACACAGGCTTCCCGTCTCTAAGGTGTGATAAGGGTAGCAGGTCGGTGGTTACTGGTCTTGAGGAATTATGAGCTAGTGCGTGGATGTCTTGTGTGTATGCTGTAGAAGGGATTGTCGTACGCATGGGCTATGATCACAGTGTCATTGAAAAGGTCAAATTCATCCTGAAAAATGAAACAGAAGCAGCACCCAACAGGACACCATTAAAGATAATAGGGCCAAGGGTTAATGATCATGTCAAAATTGATGTAAATTCTTGAGTAACCTATTAAAGGCCTCGGTGTGTGGTGGTCACAGGTCTGAGCCACTGCCTGTGTTCTCTTCTACACTCAGTAAAGCTTCACAGAGGTTTGAATAGCTGTGGTTTGGTTCTTTTAAGATGGATGAAGGCCTTGGCTTCAATTCCACAGTCAGTAGGGATTTTCCTAATACTATTAAACACTTTCAAGTCTAACAGGAGTTTTGATAAATATTCAGAAAATTGGCCCATTGTGTTCTTTCTAGCTTAACAGGAAAACCTGGTGAACAGAGCACTTCCCAGAATTCCAGAGTTGTTATTAATTACTGAAATATCATTAGAAAAATGCAAATGAGTTGCGTTACCTGCACTTTACTAGGCTTGGTTAGCTCACAGCTACATGAGCACTGAAGATGACCAAGGCCTTTAAGAGGAAGAAGACCAGAGCAAAGCAGGTTCCTGTGATGGGGTTTGTCTATGCAGCCCTTTAGACTGAAGACAGACCAGCACTGTGTCTGCTGATGTGTAAACCCAGAGGAATAAAGCGTGATGGACCAGACTGTGCAAACCACTCAGCGAAGTTATGGTCACATCTACCATGTCACTGTTTCAGCACCGGGCTAAACCTTGCTAAATATTACTCTCACAACTGAAATTGTACAATCTCTCTCTCTCTCTCTTTCACACACTCACTCGCACACACACACACGCATTCAGCGAACTGAAGGAGAATTAGCATGGAAAAAAAGACTTACCCCGTTAAAAGTCACATACTAAATCAATACTATTGTATAGAAATAAACTACATTTCATCAGAGCAATCGTGTGATGTAATGAAATGAATTTAATGTAGACAGTTCATTTAAAGTGAGGAGAGTTTTGCACATGAGAGGAGTGTGTGGAGGGTGGTCTTAGCTAAGCCTACAAAGGCAAGACAGAGTGGTAATGCATTTTTTTTTTCACTGGTATAGCATTAGACAACAGAACAGGCTGTTTGCTCAGTATTCTCGTGATCTATAGCAGCTGACAAGGTGCTATCACCGCATCGCATCCGTACGCTCAGAGCTGACGCTGGAAATTCTCTAGCAGCCGGAGAACAGAGCTGTGCAGGTGTGGCAGTTAGGTAGGAAAGATTATCTTTCTGCCCTCAAAGTCTCTTATGTGCAGTGTCACAGTGCTGATTTGGATGGAGTGTTTGTGTGAGCTATTTAGTTTTCTCCTTGACGACACTGCAGCCTGTTATCAGAAGACTGCTCTCAGGATAACACTCAAACAAGGGGTTATTAAAATATCAGGGAAATGAGCGAAATGAGGCAGAGAAAAACAGGACCTGGGAAAAAGCGTCGCTGTGATGACACCACACAAGTGTGGAGTTTGTTTGTGTGTGCGTATGTGTGTTTCACATTCTTCTGTAAGCCTACAGATGGCAGAGTTAAGTATGGCAATCTGAAAGTGACTGGAACCAACTCAACAGATCTGAAAGCAAACAGTTTAGATGTAGAAAAGTGAGGATTATGTAAATTATGATTTAAAAAGAGACATGAAACAACTAAATGTTCTCCCATACTAACTGTAAATGATCACAAGGTGATCATTTGGCTTCCGTCTTGATGAGGAGGGGCAGAATCTACAGGTTTGTACTGAGGAGTTTCAACTGAACCACAGCACTCAGTTCTCACTCTGCAACCTCCCAAGTCCACAGAAAAATCTGTTATTGCTGTAGACAGAAGAGAAATTCCACCGAAGTTGCTAGAGTCTCGCTTCTGCTCTCCAGACACATAAATGTTTCATCCTGGAAGAAATTTGTGGCAACAAGTAAACAGTTGAAGGTTGGATGTGGAAACATTTAGCAGCACCGAAGCTTCCAAAGACGTACCAGTTGAAACTAAGACGGCTTATCTGTTAGGGCATTAAGATACTGAGAGCTCATCCCTGAGTTAGCAAGAGCAGGCAGGGAGTCGTCCCTGTGAAGCAGTTTTCCCGCTCTTCTGACACCAAGCCCCGAGGCCCTCTCCAACTAACGAGTAGCGGCTGGAGCTTTCGTGTACTTTGACTTGGGCACACCAAGGAGGAGCTGCAGTTTGTGAAGAGGCAAAGCTTCAGGGTTAAGCCCTCTATCAGCGACACTGTGACAGGGCTTACGTGCACAAACGTAAACACTTTACGAGTGTGTTTTGAAATGAGTGTCTGAATTAATTTTCATAAATATTTGTAATCAGAAACACGCTACTCTCACCCAAACGCTCACTCAGAGGCGACGCCGAGGCAGAAATCTCTCACCTGACAGTGGCATTAAGCCGTCAAGTTCACGAAGCGTCAAAAAGCTGCGTTTTATGAACCCTGTGAGCTGTGAAGGCGCAAATCAACACCAAAGAGCAGAGCACCAGCGGATTCACAAACTGAAGACGTAATCATGTACGCAAAACACAACAGCTTGGAGCAACACAACGAAGAACAATTCGTGATCTATCCCACACTGGAGAAAAAGGCGGTGTGAAAACTACGACTTTCCAACATTCCGACATTCGTTTTTACTAGAACTGCCGTTGGTCTTGATGACCTCGCTGACCAGGCCCTGGCTATAGCGGTGATACCCTTCACCGTGTCCGTAACAGCCTGGAACCATTATCAGCATCACTAAAGGCGGAAGGCGGAATTCAAAACTGCTCCACAGCCAGGCAGTTAGGTAACATCATAAAACCAAGATCAGCGTTAATCTCTCTCTCTCTCTCTCTCTCTCTCTGTTGGCTGGCACTACCCCCGCACGCTACTGTAAAGAAGGTTTGGACACACAGCGAGAGATATCAGATCTATTTTACGGTCTTGGAGATGCTTCAGTTCAGAGAGCAGAAAGAAATGGTGGAGGGGAGTGCTGCTGGATGAGGGGAGTGCCGCTGGATGAGGGGAGTGCCGCTGGATGAGTCTGTCCTGCTTCATTCTCCTCTGGGTTTCACTTGCGCCTACAAGCTGCTGAATGGTTAATAGAATTCTCGGTTTCGAGGAGGAAGTGAGTCTGGAGATTGCTCTGTTTATGCGACGGCTGTCAGCAGCGGACCATACACAGGTTCGCCGCTTTTTTGCCAGACATGTGGTGAAAGACCCGAGCAACATCAACACCCCGCGCCGCACAGCACACGTCGCAACCCGCATCCGCAACAATCTCACCACGTAATTTCGATTCCCAGTATTTTATTTATTTATTTATTTATTTATTTTTTGCATAAACTTGTCTGCAGGTGTCCTGGAAACGCGAGATACCGTCGGCCGTCTCCGGGAGACGGCAGAGCAGCTCGTTACGGCTTTGTGTCCCCTGAAGGTAGAGAGGGGGTTGGGGTGCAGGCATTCAGATGTAGGTGGCTTCTCCAGAGAACTGTGAGGCTGTCTGCACCCACCTCAGGCTGCGCTCCTACACACACATCCTTATCTTCAGCAAAAGCGGCCTTATCGTTTAAAACGCTCCTAATTGTCGGAAGGAATTCCTTCTCAGCTGTAAATTTGTAATGAGGCTTTTCAAAACATGTACACATGTGATCTCTGTTATGATCTCAGTGCCTCAGACCCAGTACGATAGCCAGAATCGTTTGTGACTGGCTGTCTCCGCTACGCTGTGAATACTGAAGCAGAGTAAACATTGTGGATGTGGGGTTGAGAAAGTAATGGATTGGCAATGCATGCCTACAGACACACACACACACACACACACACACACACACACACACACACACACACACACACAAACAGAGTTTGCTGAAGCTGGGTATTCCTGGGGGAGGCCGAATTAGCCTGTCCAGGATATCAGCTCCTGAATCAGTTGGAGTCTGCTGTAAGTTCCTAAAGTTCTTGTTCTTGGGTTTAGTAGCAGCACTAACGGTATTTTGATGGATAACGAATACTTTCAATAGGGTGACAGCTGGGAAAGATCAATCAATAATATAAATATATATTATATAAACAAACCTCTCCATTTCTTTATTTTTAGGTATTGCTGTAAAACTATTTTAGACTTTCATCGATAGATTACTTGCTAGTGCAAAAAAAAAAAATGTATGAAAAAAAAATGAAACAGCTGTGAACACTAACAGCCGCAAACACTAACTGACGCAAACGCTAACCGACGCTAACGCTAACAGACGCCAACACTAACAGATGCTAGCACTAAGCACTGACCAGTATGAACCCCACTTTGCCTACTCACTGAGAAACAGATTGAGCTCACAGACTGAGAAACAGAGCAGACATCAGGCCAGGGGAACCAGAAAAGAACTCACAGACTGGTGACCAGACCAGGGCTCATGACTGGGAACCAGTACAGAATGGGCACTGAGAAACAGAAGAACTCTCACACTGGGGAAAACACAACAGCACAATTTAGCACGAGGCTATCACACAAAGACCTGCCTTTGTTAGCAGGAGTCGTGTTTATTTCTTTATTTGCTTGCTTTGATCTTTTACATTTCCCCTGCCAGCCTTTTCATTTACATTGTCAAGAGTTCTCACAATTCTGACACAAATGTCTTGCATGGCACGTCGCTGCCCCAACACTGCCTGGTGAGGTTTGGTGAGACTGCTCACATCTCTGGAGACAGATGGAAAATAATGATGTCTGTACTAATGTCGCTAATGAGCAACATTGCAGTTGGCAGCGGTGGCAGTTTTTCTGTCTCCTGCGACCACTTCGGTCCACTCCTGTCCTCCCTTCCCCATCTGTTTCGTTACTTTAAAGCTAATTTAGGTCATTTATATTGTACAGGATTATTCTTGGGGATGTCCACGTCCATTCTTGGTAACAGCTTGGGTTAGCTGGCTAGCATTAGCATGCACCAATACACATATATGATAACCTGGAAAACACATCCACCCTTCTCCAACATATTACCTGGAAAACACATCCACCCTTCTCCAACATATTACTAGGAAAACACATCCACCCTTCTCCAACATATTACCTGGAAAACACATCCACCCTTCTCCAACATATTACTAGGAAAACACATCCACCCTTCTCCAACATATTACTAGGAAAACACATCCACCCTTCTCCAACTTATTACTAGGAAAACACATCCACCCTTCTCCAACATTTTACTAGGAAAACACATCCACCCTTCTCCAACATATTACTAGGAAAACACATCCACCCTTCAACATATTACTAGGAAAACACATCCACCCTTCTCCAACATATTACTAGGAAAACACATCCACCCTTCTCCAACTTATTACTAGGAAAACACATCCACCCTTCTCCAACATATTACTAGGAAAACACATCCACCCTTCTCCAACATATTACTAGGAAAACACATCCACCCTTCTCCAACATATTACCTGGAAAACACATCCACCCTTCTCCAACATATTACTAGGAAAACACATCCACCCTTCTCCAACATATTACTAGGAAAACACATCCACCCTTCTCCAACATATTACCTGGAAAACACATCCACCCTTCTCCAACTTATTACTAGGAAAACACATCCACCCTTCTCCAACATATTACCTGGAAAACACATCCACCCTTCTCCAACTTATTACTAGGAAAACACATCCACCCTTCTCCAACTTATTACTAGGAAAACACATCCACCCTTCTCCAACATATTACTAGGAAAACACATCCACCCTTCTCCAACATATTACTAGGAAAACACATCCACCCTTCTCCAACATATTACTAGGAAAACACATCCACCCTTCTCCAACATATTACTAGGAAAACACATCCACCCTTCTCCAACATATTACTAGGAAAACACATCCACCCTTCTCCAACATATTACTAGGAAAACACATCCACCCTTCTCCAACATATTACCTGGAAAACACATCCACCCTTCTCCAACATATTACCTGGAAAACACATCCACCCTTCTCCAACATATTACCTGGAAAACACATCCACCCTTCTCCAACATATTACCTGGAAAACACATCCACCCTTCTCCAACATATTACCTGGAAAACACATCCACCCTTCTCCAACATATTACCTGGAAAACACATCCACCCTTCTCCAACATATTACCTGGAAAACACATCCACCCTTCTCCAACTTATTACTAGGAAAACACATCCACCCTTCTCCAACATATTACCTGGAAAACACATCCACCCTTCTCCAACTTATTACTAGGAAAACACATCCACCCTTCTCCAACTTATTACTAGGAAAACACATCCACCCTTGTCCAACATATTACTAGGAAAACACATCCACCCTTCTCCAACTTATTACTAGGAAAACACATCCACCCTTCTCCAACTTATTACTAGGAAAACACATCCACCCTTCTCCAACATTTTACTAGGAAAACACATCCACCCTTCTCCAACATATTACTAGGAAAACACATCCACCCTTCAACATATTACTAGGAAAACACATCCACCCTTCTCCAACATATTACTAGGAAAACACATCCACCCTTCTCCAACATATTACTAGGAAAACACATCCACCCTTCTCCAACATATTACTAGGAAAACACATCCACCCTTCTCCAACATATTACTAGGAAAACACATCCACCCTTCTCCAACATATTACTAGGAAAACACATCCACCCTTCTCCAACATATTACTAGGAAAACACATCCACCCTTCTCCAACTTATTACTAGGAAAACACATCCACCCTTCTCCAACATATTACCTGGAAAACACATCCACCCTTCTCCAACTTATTACTAGGAAAACACATCCACCCTTGTCCAACATATTACTAGGAAAACACATCCACCCTTGTCCAACATATTACTAGGAAAACACATCCACCCTTCTCCAACTTATTACTAGGAAAACACATCCACCCTTCAACATATTACTAGGAAAACACATCCACCCTTCTCCAACATATTACTAGGAAAACACATCCACCCTTCTCCAACATATTACTAGGAAAACACATCCACCCTTCTCCAACATATTACTAGGAAAACACATCCACCCTTCTCCAACATATTACTAGGAAAACACATCCACCCTTCTCCAACATATTACTAGGAAAACACATCCACCCTTCTCCAACTTATTACTAGGAAAACACATCCACCCTTCTCCAACATATTACCTGGAAAACACATCCACCCTTCTCCAACTTATTACTAGGAAAACACATCCACCCTTCTCCAACTTATTACTAGGAAAACACATCCACCCTTCTCCAACTTATTACTCTTTAGAGGTCATCACTTCTGTCTGTCTGAACAATGAATGGAAATGAATGATGTGATGGAAGCACGCTAGCTAGTTATCCAGAAGAAAAACACCATGACACATCTCAACTAAAGCATTAGAAATATAAATGTAAATATATCTGACACCATTGTGATTTATTTATGAACTAATGTTAATCTCCCTTGTTGAAAATGTTGTACACATGCTACATTCGCTGTCATTTCATCATGCTGTTCTGATAACATTGTCTAGAGATCAAACAATTGCACAAGTTGGTAACAAACAAGCTAATAAAATGAGATCAGAGAAAATGCTCTTAATGGAATATGACCCCCTAGTTGACCGCTACACATAATCCTCTTATGCTGAATTGTCCAATAGGAATGTTAGTGTCAAGGTCAAATCCATGTCTCTCTGCAGTGGTACAGTCATCCGAGAGGTGCGTGATGGTTCTCTCCACCTGGCTATACAACACGAGGTCCAGCCCCCTTGTGGGAGCATGGACTGTTCCTCTCTCCACCAGCACTATCAACACCAGACACACATGTCAGTCCCAGACAGTCAGGTCAGGGTGAGAGGCTGGATAAGGGAGCATCCGCTCACCATCACCCACAGTGAGCCATCTCTGTTTGCCCTACACAGTCCCAGCCTGCACTGGAACAGTGACAAGCAACAGGGAATGCTCATCCACGGTGTCCAAAGAACTCTGTATTGCATATTTAAAATAATGACTTATGACAACTGATAACAAGCGATAACTCTGAGGTTGTTCAGAATCTACGGGTCATTCTTTCCCCACTGCATCGCCCAGATTTAATCTGCGGTGCTGCAATGATCATTGTATTGTGCTGCCACCTAGTGTACACATAGGCAAATTACAGTTGGTTTACATACATCCACACGTCAGCCTACACCTGCCAAAACACATCAGATTGTCAAGAGGTGTGTAAATAACGAATCTGTACTGTAATCCGTGGTCATTTAAATAGGAACAAGTCTCATTTTGGTTATGTAAAGTATGATAATGACCCAGGAGCATTTGCACACTTCCAAACCCAGCGCACTGACGGCTGTGTGAAAATTACTGTCTCAATTTATGGCTCCCCATCCACAAAGCTGAAAGCATGGCTAATTGCATCTAATGGGTCTGAAGTAATTTCTGTCATTACTGTCATTAACTCTGTGTTAAATCAAAAATGATTCCATTTAGAAGAAATTTTAATCTCTCCCACTACAAACACCTTAAACAACTTTAATATTCCCATTGGTATACTCTGACTCCAGATGAATCCAGACAAGTCTCACCTCACCTGTTCACACTTGTCTCGCTGTGTCTTCACCTGTTCACGTGTGCTATGCTATCCACCGGCTGTCTTTCCAACCTGCATCAATGCAACCTAGGACTGGAAATGAAATCTTTACTATGAGGGATCAATACCAACTAACCGAAGAACTGTATACCAACTAACCGAAGTTCTGCGGCAGAACTGCAGAAATGGTCAACGTTAAGTATTTAAAGTATTTAAATATAATTATGCTGGGTTTCGTTGGTAACGGAAGTATGGCCCATAGAATCAGAACTTCAGCGATATCGCACTACTCACCACTAACAGCAGATGTAATAGAGGTACTTTTCTACATAGCGGTGGAATTTGCTGCAGGATAAACAATAAAGTTAACGCCGTTTGTTTGTTAGTTCATTGTCTCTAAAATGAACTTCGTCTTCTCAACACGTGAATAACGTCAGTAAAATGAGTGTAGTACACTCGTGTCAGCACGGGCGAGGGGCAGGGCAAACAGCAGCTCATGTAGGCGAACAGGCTGTTTAGACTTAATCCTTGTGGTATTTTGACATAAGCATGTCAGATGTTTCATTACGTCCCCATGGGACTGTGTTAACTTGAGTTAATAGGGGTACAGTAGGACACCTTTAATGAAAAATCATTCCACATCGCTGGCTATAATCTCACATGAAAACTACACGTAACCACTACAAAAAGGCTTTAATTAAATTCAAAAGTAAGAAAACTGGCATACTTTGCACTGTAAACATGTCCTTGTTACAACCAAGTGTACCAGGGCAGAACCAAGCGCTCTGAAGCCCAGACAATATTTAAAAACAAGCAAATTATGTGCATACATACACTCCTGCAGAAAGCCTGCTTAAAATGCAGGTGGAGTTGATTCAAAACAAAGCTGAACATGGTGTAAGCATAAAAAAATGGATTTTTTATACAGAAAGAAGCTCCAGTGAATGAGGTTGTGTGTACACAAACAGGGTCGTCCTCAGAGGTACTGCTGAGTATTCGCGCATCCTCACTCCTACATGCTCCATACAATACTAACATGTACAGAGCAGATGCACAGAATCATTCAGACCACACGTCCAGATGCCTGCGAAGGGACAATCCTGCCCCTGGGGTGCCACCGGTCTGAACCTAGCAATAAAGAACACTGAACACCAGGTGGGTGGAGCGGACCTGCGTGCTGGCTCACAGCTCACCCTGAAGAGCAAGGACAGGTATCTCTCACACCAGCACTGTCACAGTGCAACTGGTCTTCTGTACTGGCCTTGTATGCACGCATACTGGTTTCCATTATGTCACTACAGAGTATCAATACACCATTACACATTACATTAAACTGTTATCACTGGTACACTGTAAGAGTGGTGCTATAATGTAGGATCGTTGTTATGACTGAGGTTCTGTTTGAAGAGTTCTGCATTGCTGGGATCCGGTGGACGTGACGGCTCCTTACAGGCACTCTAGAGCGTGCAGCACCTCCTGGAAGACCTACAGAGGAAAAGGGACAAACGTCAGCTCAATATGACACACTTAAATGGAGGCTGCCAGACAGAAAGGGCCACAGGCTTGTAGTCCAGCCTAGAGGGGAGGAGAATGCTGGAGAACTCCGTCAGCTATAGAAGCAGCTGGTCTGGACTTTGCTATTTTACAGGTCTGGGAGCTTCTCCAGCAGAAAAAGCACACACACACGCATGTAATTCTCTTGCCTTTTTAACAATTCACTTACTTGGAAGTTTGTGAAGAAGTAAGTGAGGGCGATGAAAAGCTTCTTCTCCACTACGCTGTATCTCCAGCAGTGGACTGCTTGACCTGTTTCAGCACAGAGACAGAGGCTACTGAAGTAACCCTGGGCCAAACTCTGACATGCCTCACTAACCACAGCACATCCAAACAGTCAATTCTCTCACATCTCAGAATTGAATTATGCTCAGGAAGTTTCTTGAAATCTTTCCACTGTGAGTAGTGGATATTATTATGCAAAACAGCCATTTAAAGGTGAACAATTATGGACATAATGTCATTTTTTGAGGTCTGCTCCCTCTGTTATCCAGTCCCTCTAAGAGAACGCTGATGCCAGATGGTGCTTTATCTGCATAATGAGCAACAGTCTGATGGACACCTGTTTGGAGGCAATATCAAATGCTGTGTACCAAACACCTGCCAATACCTGTTAGAGAGCCAGCAGGAGCAGCAGTCCACAGCAAAACAAGAATGAGGACATGAGGATGTCAAGTGCCCACACAGAAAAGCAGACTTCTCCCCCAGACAGGGTTAAGCATAGGCGTAACAGAAGCCTGAACACAAACATTCCTCCCCGATTCACTAAGTGTAATGCCAAATAATCGGGGGATATTCTGGAAGAGCAAGACTTTGACACACCCAAAATTATTAGTTAGATACGTCACAAATGCTACAACAATAGTTCACTTATGTTTGATGTTTTTGTGATTGTCTTTGTTACTCTGTAGCACTTTCAGTACTAGAAAAGCACATAAATAAACTGCATTGTTAAACATTTGGAGAACACAATAATCTAATCTGTGGGTACTAAATCATGCAGTTATCCAAAAACTGGGATATTAAGGAAATCTGGAATGTGCAGCCCTCTCCCCAGTACAGAGTCAATGGTAAATGACTGGTTGGCCACAGTACCTTGAGCTTTGTTTTGGAATCTCCCCATAGCGTCGCCTATGCAGAAGCAGCCCTGCTCAAAGCTGATTTGGTCATACTTGGCCATGTTGGCCAAAACACCACCACTCACAGGCAGATACAGAGTGCCTCCGTTGGGCTTCCAGGTCTCGGAGTAATATACACCCCTCTGACCATCAATCATGACAAAGCTGCCTGGTAGGCAACAAAGAAACGGGGGAGGGGGGGTTACGTGAAAGGTTTGGCACAATTCTCGCTGGAGAACAGTATGTCATTTTGCATGACTGGCACATACTTGTTTTTTTTGTTTCTTTAATAGAAACACAACTCGAGCTGTTGCATCTGCTGCCAGCACTTCCGTCCATGTTATTTGGGTCACTGCGTTTCCGTTTACTGAGTAAATAATCCGACGACGTTTCAACTACTCCGTTTTCCCATTTCTGCAGAAGTGCCTGTCCATTTGATGTGGAGGGGAACTCACTGAATTCCATATTTGATCGATGTGGGAGTTAAAATTATATTGAGTGTAGACGCGTATATAAGACCATATAAGCGCTTATATTGAGTATAGACGAGTATAAGCGCTTATTTGCCCAAATCAATGTAATTTCTTTGCCCACGTTAGCTGGATAGCGAGGCTAGGTTAGCTATGTCGCTAGCTAGCGACCGTTGTGTCTGTGCTAACCCTAAATAGACTAAAGCTGTTATTTCACACAGCGATGCATTAATGCTTTTATCGCTGGTCTGTTTTCCAGACTGTAGTAAATCTAGCCCGCTAACAAACGCGTATCAGGTAAAACGCTGAACTTATCTGAGGTGAACGCTCTCGTTTGTTTCACACAAGACTCACAAGCAGAACAGTGAACCGCGATGACATACATTCATTTTTGCTTGAATGAAAATGTTTACATATGATGTTTAATGTTGAAATTCTATGCTTATTGTATCGATAAACACGGACATTTTTTTAATGCACAATGTAATTATAATTAATTAACACATTACAGTAATATATTTTATTTAATTCTCATTTTGAATCAGGCATAATCTTCAAAGTCTAAAGGAAGGGTCCTTGCCGACAGTACTCCGCGCGTTAGCGTGCTCACGTGTCGCGTGACGTGGTTAGCGGTGTTCTGCTGGGCGCTCGAGGTCGTTCATCTTTAGGCTAAAATGTTTAAGTTGGAGGGACTTGGTCCAAAAATGGACCCGGAGGAGATGAAGAAGAGAATGCGAGAGGACGTCGTGTCGTCTGTCCGCAACTTTGTGATCTATGTGGTGCTTCTTAGAGTCAGTAGGTATCCGAGCTTGGTCAGCTCGCGCTCGCCGCGTGATTTGGGTACATGCGGACGCGTCCCGTCCCGTGCTGATGTGGGTTGGACAGATAAGTAGTTGGCTGTCTCGGGCTCTTAACGGCGCTGTAAATGCACCGTCTCATTAGGTTTTAGCTAACATCCACCTAGTCGTGTGTGTGTGTCTATCTGTCTAACTCTGTGCTGCACCGTTCATTTCAGCGCCGTACATTTTGAAGAAGCTGGACAGCATATGAAGCTGTTTGCCCCCCGGGCTGGTGCGCATGTCCTGCCACCTGCGTGACGGAACCACGCAGCACGTAATGTCCTCTGTCGTGTGGCCTCGTCATCCCCGGGTGTTAAATGGAGCTTTGCATGGACGACGTTCTAGTTTGCGAGGGACTTTGTCACTAAGGATGTTCTGGACCATTCTGTGCCCTTCATAGACTGAGCAATAAACCCCTGATGTGTTAAAATTGTACATCACAAGAAATGTTTTTAATAGTCAGTCATATGTACTTACGCAAGGGTAATTGCAGTAGTATGGTACAAGGTATCTTATGTGGCTTTGATGTTTTTATTTGCAAATATTGCAAACCTAGGAGTAATATTAGTCAATTTGCATCGAGACTGCATACAGATCCCATATTTATTTTGAATGGTGTAGTGTTTTATGCTTTCATATAACACTATTATTTTTGGATTTCTATTAAACTCCATTTGGGCCTCTTGTATTTGAAGATGTGTGTACTGTTATAAATATGCCACATCTGACTCCCAGTTTGGTTATTGGCCAAGTGCATTTGCATATAGGAGGATATGGACTTGGTGAAACTGGCGTGTCAGACAGAATAAAGACAGGAAGGTGTGTGTGTATGTATATGTGTATAAAATTAGGTCTAGAACATTTGCCCAGATTAAAGCGCTCACAGGAAAAGCACCATCTACCCCATCAGTGCTTTGGCAGGGTGACCTTGAGCTGCCATGGGACGGCCATCCTTTACTGAGTCTTCTTGACGCAGACACACCCAGGTTGCTGCAGCAACCCTAGAGCCACTGTAGTTTTCACCTGTAACATCTGACACAGCAGGTTTATATGGGCAAGAAAATTAGGACTCGTCGTGGATTAGGCCTCCATATAAAGAAGCGCAGTGCCAATAAACTACACTGCCATTTATGAAAATGCATTTTAGGCACTTGTTCACTTGGCCAATATACACTGCAGGACCGTTTTATTGGCATGACTACATTATAGCTGTACTGTCAGCTAATGGGTTATTAAAGATAATTTACATTTGAACAAGAATGTAGAAAAGTACATGTTTATCTTTAAAGGGTGAGTTCTAATTTTACTGTTTAAATTGGGAACATTATAACACTGTCCAGAAGAAGAGTGAGACTGACACTTCTATATCAAACTTGCACGCTTGTTATATTTGGAATTGTATTACTCCGGTTCTGTCAGAGTGACTTACCATAACAATGAGCCTGAGAAGTCTGGTGGTTTAGTTCCTTTAATTTTTGACTGGAGTGACAGTAGAATCTCATCCACTGGAGTGCAGTAGATGTACACAAAGTTATAGATGTTAAGTGTTTGGCATTCAAGACTGGAGTGTCTACATATTTTCCACAAAGGGTTAATTGTTTAGCACCATTAAAGTTCTCTTTCATATGTCCTTCACTGGCTTCTGTAATGGAGAGGTTTCCACTTTCAAATCAAAGAAGAAGAGAAGTTTGTCATGCTTACATCCTCCAACCAGGACAAGAGTTATCCTACACCCTCAGAGCCACCAACTCCAAGCATGTGAAGACCAGACAGATTTACAGTTAAAGAATTTAACCAACGGACCAAACCTTCAGCGACAACAGATCATGACAACCATGTCTTCCACTCTGCTGCAATCTGATGAATTAGCTATAAACGTGACAATTTTGTCGAATCATTTCACTGTGTATATTCCTAAATGAGTAAGTGCATGTGAGAGTGCATGTGAAGCATCTCTGGTTTACGTGGAGACTGGATGACTGTTGCAGTCCTCACCACTAGGGGGGCACTAGAGCTTCAGCTCACTGGGCATAGCATCTCTGGTCAGTCCAGCCAGCAGGTTGTTGGCTGACAGCTTAGCCATGGTGGCACGTGTTGAGTATGTGGCGCTGCCGATATGAGGAAGAATCACTACACAAGGATGAGAGAGAGAGAGATTCACACCAGGGTGTAAGACAGAAACATCTTTATAGGGTGCAATTTCCTCTTAAAGGTTCATTAAGGGTCTATCTGTCATGAAAAGGACAATAGAAATGACTTAACTAACAAACATGAATACAGAAAACTAGAATAGCATTTGAAGGTTTGGTGAAAGAACAGTTATAGAACGTTTCCTGAATATCCACTTTTATTTTAGATGAGAATGATTCTCACCACAGTTTGTCAGGGTCAGCAGGGGGTGGTCTGTAGGCAGGGGCTCTGGGCTTGTCACATCGAGTCCTGCTGCAGCAATCTGGCCAATAGACAGGGCTTCAAACAGGTCGTCCTGATTTACCACAGCCCCTCTACAGGGAGGCGCGCACACACACACACACACCACCATCAAACGAACATCCTCCGTGCAAACCTGTAGAAGCCAGAGCAACATGTGGGCACTGTGCAGTATAGCACAGGCGTCACATTTTCACACACACAACCTGCTGGTGTTGATGAAGACTGCCGTGGTCTTCATCTTGCTGAAAAAGGCCTTGTCGCACAGTCCGCACGTGTCCGGGGTGAGAGCACAAGACACAACCACAAAGTCACTCTCGCACAGCAGAGTGTCTAAAGGCACTGGAGGGAGGCGAGTGAAAGAGACAGTCATGTGCCTCGCAATGAAATCTTCACATCTGCAACTCACGCTTCAGTTCCTGTTTTACATTCTAATTGTGTTGGTTCAACATTCCTCTTACTGGCACCATCACACATCTGTTTATTTGTATATTTGTTTATTCATTCATTCATTCTCTCACTCCCCCTCACCATATTCACCGTCCACCTCCTGCGCGTGAGGTTTGGGGTGCCGTCCAGTGTAAAGTAACCTCTTCACCCCGAAGGGTTTGAGTCTCTGGGCTATAGCGAGGCCTGCAAATAACCAACTCATAGTCATGCATCAATCAGACATTTGATACTACAATAAGAGTCTCACCAAGGACAAGCTTGGTAGTTTTTAGAATGTAAACACCACTTGGTACTAAAGTGCAAAGTGTTACCTGTCCATCAGTCAAACACCTTTTACATAACTAAAAATAAGTGACACTGTGTGTGTCGGGGTGCAGCACCTATGCGTCCCAGACCAAGCACCCCCACAGTGCTGCCAGACAGTCCATAGCCGCACAGCCAGAGGGGCTTCCAAGAGCTCCAGCCGCCACTGGAACAAAACACGACTTACAGACTCAGGAGGTGTTTGGGGAGTGTTCAAATGCAGAGCGGCTATACAATAGCGAGGGAGAGAACACACACACACACACTCCTAACGGACAGGTGAATGAGTATAGAACTGACCTTTTGACCTCCTGTATACCCTCAGGCAGGCGTCGAGCAGTAGCCAACAGCAGAGCTACCGTCAGCTCAGCTGTAGCATCCGTCAGAACATCAGGAGTGTAGCCCAGTCTTATACCTCTGGGGGAGGGGGGCAGACACTTTAGTTAACCACTGACCATCATTAGGAGACACAGGTGCTGTTCTGTTCAATTTTTTCCTGCTGTGTCCAGTGCTGACATTCTTGCAGCATGAACGTTTCACAATAGTCCCATCACACCAACAGAAGTTTCCCTACCGTTTCCGTAACTCGTCAATGGCAAGGTGATCGAATCCCACAGACAGAGTACTGATCACCTTCAGATTAGGCCCTGGACAACACAACACACATGCTGCTAACATGTCATATACATGTCATAACTGTAACAGAACAGAACGGAGGCGGGACACTAGCAGTAGTTCAGGATTTTGATGTCAGGCTTCTGATTGGTCAAGAAAACTCTCATTTTCTGAGTTGTGACTAGCACTCGCAATATTTCAGCATTTGAAGCCTAGCAATCTTTTGTTTTGCTTTGTTTTTCAGATCATGACCATGGCAACCAGACCACTATTTCTGCAAGGGTCACATGCATTAGATTAAGACTCATTAGAGCTGACTGACAGGACCACCTGCAGGACCACCTGCAGAGAAACATCCAGTTACACTACAGAAACTTCACTCATGCCAGAAGACACAGATAGTGAGAAAAGGAGAGAAGATAGGCATGTTAAGTCAGAGGTTCTCAGTCCAGTCCTCATTCATTATGGATTTTTGATCTACTCCAGCTTTCAATGTATCTGGAATAGGGAAGCAAGTACAGAGAAGCTATAGATCACATCAAGCTCAGGTGTGTTGAGTCGGTACAGAACAAAACACGCAGGCTGCATGAGAGGAGCCGGAACAAGAGCCCTTCATTAGATAAATGTGATGTAAAGAAGGTAGTTTCTCCCTTCTAGCCAGGCAAAAGTACATTAGTCCACCTTGGACAGTCTGGCTGGTTGTTCACGTGGACTGCAGGTCTTACGCACATTAACTCATAACTTCCCACGCTGGCTCCAAGCAAACAAGCGTTTCTGGCCAGCAGCTTCCCTGCAGTTTGGTGGCAACAGTCCGATGTCACAGCCCGTGTGGCGTTCCAGAAATGCTGCAATTCTTGGACTATGAACGAGGAAGTGGAGTTTAGCATGTCAGTGCTTGGTAGTCCTGTGTAACTTCCTGTTCCTCTTCCCTTCCATTAAAGATACGTTAGAGGTCAGAACACCATGCCTACATGTTCACTGTTAGGTCACACGGCACAGCGGTCAGAATCTGTTCCCCACAGCAACAAACTAGGCCAGAATTAGAACCCAAAACAAAAAAACAATACCAGCAGCATCCAGCACTTCTGTGTCAATGCGGTCCGACAGCATGCAGAGAAGGCCGTGAACACCTTCCACTCTCTTCAGGAGGTCAGACCGTGGAACCGGTTCGTCAGAATCCCACACTGACACCTCACATCTGGAAAAAAAGAACACGCACGAAGGGTTGCAGAGGCCAGTCAAATTTTGACGGCTGCCACGCGCCTAAAAAGTTACAGTAACTGAATACAACGTGCAGAGGACAGACACGATTGCTCGACAATGGCATATAAGAGAAATACGCACAAATGCACGTCTCCTAATGCTTTATAATACTTTTAGCACCTGCTCAATAAACATCTCGAGCATACTGCACAATGCAACTCTGGTTTGACTTCGCAAGGTCGCCTCTTAAGATTCGGACACACCGGGAAACGTAGTATGACTTTACTTCGCGCGAGAACAAGGTGGACAAATAGGGTGGATAAAAGTGAAAAGAATGGCAACCTGCGGGGTGACCCGTAGTTACCGCACTCACTCACTCACTTACTTACTTACTAACTAACTAACTCACTCACTCACTGCAAGGTTTTCAAACTCCTCCCACCGTATTTATGCAACATTTAAACGAGCGCGTGTAAACTGTATTGTCCATCAGGACGCTTGCGAAAGAGCGCGTGCGTACATTCCAGCCTGTTTGAGAATTGCCATCCCCTCCTGCGGTATACGCCTCGTGACAAACACTTTCATGGTGTGCTTCGTGCTAAAAAAAAATAACTCGAGGTGTGCAACGTCCAGACGTCTGATACACTCTATGACGCGGCGAGCTAAGCCTGAAGCACCTGCAACCCAGCGAGCAGCGCTGACTCGCCCCGTCTGTAGCCTGCGCAAACAGGAAGTGTGCGCATGCGCAGTGGTATAGGCTAAGCCTGCTTTACGGAAATTAGCAGCTGTCTCACCGACTCCTGGCGAAGCGGACGGACGCACCAGACGGATGTGTGGAAGGGCGGCCGCGGACACGCCACGCTGGTGGGTTCGGTAGGGTCCGCCTAATAGACCCAGACGCGCCCGGCGAACAAGTCCGCGTTGTGTCACAGCATCACAGGACCACAGGGAGACAGGGGGCTCCAGCACGAGTCTATTTAGATGTATTTATGTTTATTTTATATGTTGTTTTTATTTGATATGTATTTATGTTTGATATGTAAGGTTTCCTCTGTGAGTCTATACTGCACTGACATCACAGCGGCCACACTATTTCCAGAACATTCCAGGTCCTCCAGATATGGTGGAGAAAGACGTTACTGGATGTTATTACAATGGATGATGGATTCCAGCATATTACAAAGGAAAGCTGATTTGATCCATTAGCGTATACAGGAGGGGATATGGTGCACGGTTACGTAGTGTTCGCAGTCATGCCACCCAGCGTGAATAAGGAACCGGTGCTTATGTGCATGACTACAGTCCTCACAAAGCTCATTCCACAGTTACCACAGTTAACCTCACTGCTCAGGGCGCTAAACATGACTTCATGCTTCTAAATGCTCCATGGCTCTCTGTGTGCCGTGCCTGTGTGCGAAAGCTAAGACAGCTACTGCCTAAATACCTGACTTTTACACAGCCTTAATTCCTTTTGTACGGTCTTTATTCCGGTCCTAAGTCTCGCCGAATAGCTGTGGCCCTTTAATGGTGAAACGTCTCCTGGTCCGCCTCTTCCTTTTTAGGACATGTTTACTTTTATCGGCAGACTTCTTCCTACTCCAGCGACTCCACCAGCTCTTCCGCACGTCTCCGCGAGAGCGAGCACGCGGGGCTTGAAGAGTGGGCGCTCGCGGTGTTTGCGCTCCCCGACCCCAGGTAAGCGGAACCGCGCGCGGAGGAGCTGGCGTGACGAGGTCCGCGTCGCGCGCCGGACCCCCGCAGGAGTGCACGCGGTGCTGAAGCGCAGCTCTGCAGGAGCGGGCGTCCGCGCGACAGGCGCGCGGTGCAGGTTGCGGACCCGTGCGGGCTGGAGCGTTGCAGGCTCGGACAGCACGTCATTCGTCCTTCTAGCGCGATATTTGCTGCGTCTCCGTGGTCGTTGTGCCAACGCTGTCTTGCATCCGACGTCTTAGATTGTGTTTCACTGAACAAAACGGATTTTTGATCGAGGCGCGTGACTGGTGCGCTGCCGATCGCTCGTGTAGAGTTGACTCGACGGAGGAACGTGCGGCATGTGAACGACCGTCACGTTTTCCGTGTTCGGCGCTCGGTGTCTTTTTCCTACGCTGGTAAGCGCAGGGAGTCGTGGATGCTTTTGACACTGGCCTGTTGAACAGCCAGACCTATCTCGTAGAGGGGCTAATGGAGAAAGCTCCAACTGTTCTGATCGGTAGCAATCCTGCGCGGAGTGTATTACAGCGCAGTCTACGCTGCCAGGGACATGACTGGGTTATGTAACGCACTGCCCCAGTTTCTGGAGGCATCACCGGTTCATCTCTTCTTTCCCCCGTGCAGGGGTTTGAGGGCTTTCCTGAGACTGACCACACCCTGGGCATCGCGAGTGTGAGCTGCTCTACTGCGTGTGTAGGGGCGAAAGACTGAGCGGGGACGTCTGATGGCTCTGCTCACCCTGCACAGATCGCCGTCTGTTTCCACCGCGCCAGTGAGTCTCACCTATAACCTACCTTTTCTTTTTGTAAAAAAAAAAAACATCAATAAAAAGGCCAATAAACAATGTTCTGTTGGCCCAGCTGAATGGTGCTGGTGTGGTCTGATGAGGGTACATGTTGTCAGTGATGGAAGTGTTGATAAAACAGTGTCATTGTTACCGAGACTGTCATGACACAGGTTCACCCTTCCTCCACACGTCTACGCCATTTACACATCCACTCTTACTCTTTCTCCTACGGCTTTTCCTCGCTCTTCATTGTCGGTTAGCCTGTTTTTTTGTTTGTTTGTTTTTTTGGTTGGTTTTTACATTTTAATGGAATTTTAAGGCTCTGCTCTTTGGTATGGATCAACTTTCCCAAACCTCCTTCTCTTTCCAGTCAGCTAGTCTGTGGGGTTCATTTCTCTCCTTATGACTTCATGGGGTCTTTATGCAGAGGTGTGTGTGTGGTCTTGGTGTGGTTCTGCTACATGAATAGGGCACATCTTTGGTTTTCTGCTGGATGTAGTGCCGTGCTTTCATTTCCCTCCCTCCCTCTCTCTCTGTTCCTCTGTCTGGGCATGTCAGTTGCGTAACAGGTAATGTTACTGTCTCCAGTTTCTCTTTCTGTCTCTCCCTCTTCTCGTCTGTCTTCTGTCACTCATTTTCTTCCTGCTCTCCACTATCTCCTTTGAAACAAGCTTCCTCGTCGTCACGTCATCACCTCGTCACCACTGGGTCTCTCAGTCTCCCAGTCTCTCTGTCTCTTCTGCCCTCTCGCCTTCTCTGGCTGGCTTGCGTTGCTCCATTTCAGTCGCAGTTCCACACTGTTGTCCATCTGCACCTCCAGCTTTCTGATCACTTCTTAGTGACCGACTTTTCATTTTTCTTTAAGGATGAATGCATTCCAAGAAGAGGGATACTTCAGAAGAGGTAAACATGTTTTTCATGTAGTCAGGAATGAGTACACAGCCTGCACTAAATGCAAACACGCTGCCCCTGCTGGTGACTCATTGTAGCACAGTAGTCTGTTGGCCTGCACAGTTGGTGTCACCCTCCCTCACCTGTCCATAGTGGCATGCTGCTGTTGGCTGAGTGTCTTGTGATTGGTAGACTGATTCAGATGCTTATGAGACACTGCTCAGCTTAAAAATGCTGCCAGCACTGCGCTTGTGAACACACACACACACACACACACCATTCAGTGTGGAGCATACCATTATTCATCACTCAAGCTTCAAGCACATGTTTTGGAAATGTCTTTTGTCATCTGTCTATCCCAGAAAAGTATTTCTTAATTAGTCACCTTTCCTCCATTTGCTAGACTGAAGGAGTAGTTCATATTGTCATATTGTCTTGTTGTGTGTTGACCTGAACGCCATCTGCAATTCTCTCACTCACTCTTTCTCTTTTTTTTAAATAGAGAAAGTTTTGCTGTTGTCAAAGGGGCGGTTCTTCTGCTAGAAGAAGGTGCAAGGTTAGGGATACATGAAGAAACCACACCCCCTCTCTATCCAAATGCTAGAGCTGTGGGCGGGGAATCTGGCACCCAGCATAGACATTTACATGCCATGGTTTCCTTGCTGAGGCCAGAGGACACAATCAAACTGGTGAGACTCCTGTCTACATTGGCTAGCGCTGATATCGCAACATTTTCTGACACGGTTCCCACCACAGGATGTGTGAGGGTGAAGTGCTGACTCTCATGAGTGCTTCCCTCTCAGGCTGTGCAGCTGGAGTCTGTGAGCTCAGTCAGGCTGAGGTATCTGCTCATCATCACCACGGCGAGTCACAAGCAGGAGAGTCTCCTCCTGGGCATGGACTTCCCTCACATGAGCAGGTCCGCAGGTTTCTTCAGAAATGACACAAACAGCTTTCATTCCTCGCCGTCATTTCCTTATGCAAGCCCCGAAGGGCTAGTGTGTAGTAGGAGAGTCACACCTCTGTGGAGTAGCAGGCACTGGGGCGTTTGGTTCATCTTCTAGTCTGTTACTTCCTGAACAATGTGTTTTTTAGTGTGATCCTCAGTAATTTAGAAAATGTTCATCTCTTTTGTCAAAAGAATACTCAAGAAACTGTCCACAACTGGTATTATCATCCTTCTCTCTCTCTCTCTCTCTCTCTCTCTCTCAGTGACCACTGCACAATCGGCCTGGTCATGCCTATATGGAGTGACACACAAGTGTATCTGGATGGTGATGGGTGAGTGTGATCGACATGCAACTGGCAGACTGTGAGTTAAGAACAGGAAGCATAGTTTCCCATGTGTAGTGTGTCCTACCCAGAAATACAGAAGCATAGTGCAGTTTTTATGAAACAGTCCCACCAATACAGCTTTCCCTCATACAAGACTTATTTATTTAATGTCCAGGTTAGCAATAGAAGCATTTACACTATTTAGCTGATGCTTTTATCCAAAGTGACTTACAATTATGACTGAATACAACTTGAACAATTGAGTCTTTCTCAAGTGGTAACTTGGCTGTGGTGGGGCTTGAACTTGGAGGGTTGCCAGTTCCAAGTCGAGTACCTTAACTCTGAGCTCGTTTATTGTCTCGTGTTCGTTGACTGTGATGTCGTCATATATTTTCACTGGTTAGAACTAGTGCCTGAAGAGCAGATATTCAACACACACGCACAACAGTTATTCAGTTCACACTATCACAGCCCCCCTCATTCCCCACACGTGTGTGTGTGTGTGTGTGTGTGTGTGTGTGTGTGTGTGTGTGTGTGTGTGTATGTGTATATATATATATATATATATATATATAGCAGACCTAGTACTCCCACTGTACTGCCAAACAGTCCATAGCCACACCTTCCATGTGCTCCACCTGACACTGGGACAAAAGCTGACTTGCACAGGAAGTGTGTATACAATAGCGAGGGAGAGAGAACACGAACAAACACAACTGTTATTCCCATAATTTAGAGTAACAACACGCACACACCCGTACAAACACATACACATATTTACCCCACCCACCCACACACACACACACACACACACTCTGACAAACATACACAACAGTTACTGCCACAGTTCACACACCCACACACATACCAACCCACACTCAAACTTTAAATGTTTAGCCTCACATGATTCTGAAGGCTGTCTGATAAAAATGTAAGATAAATATTTCTATTACTGTTTTTGAATAGTATTGTTCTCTGTGTCAGTGGCTTCAGTGTAACATCTGCAGAGGTCACAAGGATATTCAAGCCTGTGTCCATTCAGACAATGTGGTGAGTTCACACGCTATACTGTCCTAAACCACAGCTGTCACGATGCTTCTGATCTGAGCTGTTCCCCATGGGGGTCATTTAACCTCACATCCTCTACAATGTGAATGTGTGTGTAATATTGTCTCCAGTACCGTCAGTACTCCCTGTGTGTGTGTGTCACTGTTCTAGGATTAATCAATATGCATCTGTTGCTCTACTCTGAATAATCACAGCTCTGTGTATGTGTGTTCATATGCACGCGTGCGTGGCAAAGGTCGGTGTTGCAAGCCCTGCATGGCTGCTGTGAGCGGGCAGTGCACGGCGCCGTGATCCCAGGCTGCAGTCTGGACTGGGCCCAACACTACCAACACCACATGGAGTCGGACCAACACTGCCTGAACGAGTGGAGAGCCATGACAGGCCTGGAGTCAGTGCGCAAGGACAGCAAGGGCAGCTCCACCGAGCGTGAGGCTGTGGAGAGCGAAATCAAAGCTCAGCTCAGAGACATCATGAGAACAGAGGACCTGGAGAGCATCACCTCCAAACAGGCAGGGCGAGACGCAGAGACCTAGAAGGAAGACATGCAGACAGCAGGACTTACATTTACATTTATGGCATTTAGGACTTAAGGGAAAACAGCATCTGGTGCAACGTACTACAGGCTACAAAGTCCTATATTGCCTTTTTATTAGTATGCACTATTAGTGAAAATGCACGTGTGTACATGTTCGTGTGCGCGTGTATATGTGTGCGTGTAGGTTCGATCTGCTCTTGAGGCCAGGATTGGCATGGACATGAAGAACTACAAGGAGTACATTGACAACGAGATGATGGTCACCATGGCACAGATGGACAAACCATCCAAAATCTTGGACTACCTTTACCTGGTGAGAGCAGCTAAGCACAAATACATTCCCACCCTGCTACGCTGATCACGTTCCCGCTCTGCTCCGCTGCTCATTGATGTTCTGTTGTGTTTTTCCATTTGACAGGGCTCAGAGTGGAATGCTGCAAACTTTGAGGAGCTTCAGAAAAACAAGTAGGCTAATCTTTACTGCTAAATATTCTGATGGTCCTTTATGTTTACTGGAGATAAAGTGCAATCAAATCACTGGACTTGCTGTAATACGCTGGCCTAAATGAGTGTGTGTGTTATTTTGCAGCGTGGGCTATATCCTAAACGTCACCATGGAGATTGATAATTTTTACCCAGAATCCTTCACCTACATGAATGTGAGAGTTTATGATGTAGAAGCGACAGATCTGCTTGCACACTGGAACAACACGTACATGTTCATCAACGACGCAAGGCAAGGCGCAAAAACCATGAGCATGGACGAGCTTTCCTGTGTGACATGGATCACATGTAGAACGCAGCACGTCTAAACTAGCCCTGCTCACCAGCTTGTGAATGCTGTTTTCTGTGGATGATCCAGGAAGCACGGGCAGGCTGTGCTGGTGCACTGTAAGATGGGAGTGTCTCGATCCGCGTCCACGGTGATGGCGTTCCTGATGAAGCAGCAGGGATGGGGGTTAGACCATGCCCTCAACTACGTCAGGGAACGCCGGCCCATCGTGCAGCCCAACGACAGCTTCTTCAGACAGCTGCAGATATACAGCGGAATCCTGAGTGCCAGGTCAGACTTACAGTAGTGCTCTCCATGACAGGCTAGATACACACACACACACACACACACACACACACACAGGACAAAAAATAATTCATTAATTTAAAAATAATTTAAAAAATTTAAATTAAATAATAATAATACTTATAGGCCATTTACAAAAGAAGACTCATGCCTATAACTGCTGAATTTGTCATTAATTTTCTGTCTTCAGTCAGATCAAAATCTGTTGATGTTATCACAGTGTCAGCGTGTTTCTCAGTGGGAGGGAAATGGCTGCAGCAGGTCATAGATTACAACGGCTCAGACTCCAGCCAGTGCTACTCAGGGTTGTCGTATATTCTCTGCAGTAAGCAGCGCCACAGTGCCCTCTGGAGGCGGAAGTCCAAATCAGAAAGCCAGCAGACACTGGATAAAAAGTCCGACCAGGAGGCAGGGAGTGATGAAGAGGATGAAGAGCAAGATGAGGAAGAGAGTCCAGAGGAGGACGAGGGTGATGAGGAAGAAGCCAGAGATGTAAAGATCAACAAACAGAACTCGTCGTGACTCTGATTTGTTAAAGACTCTAGTGCAATTGCCTTTAATATGTCATTAATATGCCATGGCCAGTCATAACAAACCAGTAGCTCTAGTAGTAGTAGGTTTCCATTGCTAGTAGGGTTTTATTAATGAATATTTGAAAGATTTTAGATTGTGTTCCATCTCAGTCTTATTTTGTTGCCTCCCTCTGTTCCACTGCTTCAGGTGTTTGAGGAGATGTTGCCTATCAGTGTTCCAGACACTGCAGTGGGAGAGGCTCTCACAGCAGGGCCTGTAATAAATGTTCCAGACAGTGACAAGGTCTGAACTGTCCTACCTCACTGTGTGATCTGCTGCCACTTTGTCTTTCTGGTTTTCTGTAACACAGAGTGATTTTGTTTGTCTCAATTTTAGGTGGTAAATATTCTTGTGTTGTCATTCTCTCGTTCACTCTCTCAGGTGTCTCCAAGTCCCAGCAGGAGTGGCAGGATGGATCTGTTTTCTCTTATGCAGTCCATCCAGTTGGATGATGATGACAGACTGAGTGATCTCGAGGTATCTGGGAAGGGCAAGGGAGGCACAAACATAAACCTTTCGAGACTAAATTCTTACGTTGGGCGTTTCCGAGCTAGTATGGTAACTCACCTCAGAAAACGAATTCTCATTGATACAGAACGCTGCCACCCAGAGGCGATCACCAGCACACCGGAGACGGAGTTACAAACGGAGAGCCCTGACTCACCAGAAAGCTAATGTGGACCGGTCTCCTGACCCAAGTAGCCAGTCACAGAACAGAAACCAGGGTGAGGCGGAGCTCTTGACTTCTCGAGAGGAGGCAGGGCAGAAGGAAGGCGGGGCCAGTGGCTAACACAGGAAAAGAGAGGTAGGAAGAAGAAATGTACCGAAAAAGGGCAAGAAGGAAAGAGTACTGATAATGACATACAACAGTCTTATTTCATCTTGTATCAAGGTAAATCTAATTATTCACTGGAGAACGATTATGGTAAATTAGTCACACACACACACGTCCATGCTTTCTTTGACCTCCTCTACACACACACTGCACATGACTACATTATAGCTGCAGCACAGGGCAGAACGGACAGGTGCCACAAGCTAACACCCCCCCCCCCACACACACACACACACACACACACACACACAAAGACACACACACACACAAAATACCCAAAAAATGTAAATAGACATGCAAACTGCAGCACACGTTTGACATGTTTTTCCTGTCAAATGTGAGCAATGATGAGACCTGTATTTAGTACTCCAGATGTCACTCGGTGCCTTTCTACAAATCTCTTCAGTCCTTCATGTGTGGTAAGCCTGAGCCACCACCTTGCCATCGCCGCACTGACTGCAGGACAGTGTTAGAAGTTTAGTCATAATGAGTGACTGAGTACACAATGAGCTGAGTCTTGCCCTGGCCCTGTATTAGTACTGAACAACATTATTATTATTATTATTATTATTATTATTAGTTATTTGTTAATATTATTGCTTTTTCTGCAAACCTTTTAAAAATCATGTAGTGAGGTTAAGTCCCTTAATTCTATGCAATGGGTCTACTATGTTCTTACTCTGTAGCTGTTTTTTGTTTTTTATAATTTATTGTCTTTCTTTTGACTGTGAAGCTTTACGCTGACTCTTTTGGTGTGAAAACTGCAGTTTTTTTTCTGAGATGAGCATGATGTACGAGTGATGTATGAGTGTGTGAGGTGGTGACAGTTCTTTGCTGAAACATTCATAGTACTGTGCCCTAATGGTTCTGCATTTCAGAAACTTTCTGCAGTACTTTTTATATAGAAATTTATGCCAGCTTGAACTTTTAAGCTTCTACATATTGGAGACTTTTAACTACTATCATGCATGGGAGACTAATCCTGAGAAGATGTCTGCACGAAGGTCCAGAATAAATGATCATTGTAATGGTTAATGTTTCACTCCGAATGTGCCATGATTCAGACACTCATGATGAATCTCTTCTGTGGTGCTGTTGCTACAGAATAAGTCACTATGCCACAGTTCGACGCGCTCAGTGCCTTCAGTTTAAGAGACTGGACCAAAATGGCACACGAGGTTTTAATGTATGTTTTCAATATGGATGACATTGTGAATGTGTGATCAGTGTGGTGTGGAAATTGCAGTCTCCCAGCTGTTTTGGATCATGTGCATGCTTTTACGTACAGGGAGCCTGATTTTATGAAGAATGTCACTTGGGTATTTATTGTGTGTGGGTGGGTGGCAGTACAGTATTTCCGTTGTGTTCTGAACAGTATGCTGGTGAAGAGTATGGTTCATTATACACACTGCAGTAGGACTAAACACACTTGCCAGTGTAACTGGTGCTTACAGCAGATAGTTAAACCAAAGTAAACCTGATCAGCATTTAATGTCTCCACTGCTTGATATATACATGGGGAAAATGCCTGTTGGATTTTAAGTAGCTGCATTTCCGCAGAGGGAGAAAGTGCCACTTATTAACTAGTAAACTTCACCTATTCCCGATGACCCTTTGAGACTCCACCCATTCCCGATGAACCTTTGAGACTGTGCACCTTCTTTAAGGGGTCATGTGATCTGTTATTTGTCTTTATTCTTGGAAATTTCTCTTCAATTTCATGTGATGCACCTGTTTTTTTTTTGCTGTACAAAGTAATAAATATAAGAATTTCTGAAATGGGTAAATGATTTGATGTGTTATGTGATGGGAGATGGTTTTTCTGAAGGTTAAAGTCTAGTATTGAATTTATACTATAAATTGCATTGTCACTGGGACTTACTGATGACTTTGAATTTAGGAGTTTCCAGAAAGATTGGCGTGGGGGGCATGTGTGAATACACTCTGGCCAAATAAAATGTTTAGCTATAATGCACTTAAACCTGTGTGTAAGAGATTAAAGTTTAGATGTAAAATTTGCATTTTATATACCTGCTCTGGCTACTTGTCTCTGAAAATCCTCCATCTACAACTACAATAAATGTGAAGCAAAAAAAATGTCAGGGGGATTTTTCTACAGATTTTTGTATAGTTTAATAGTTAAGCATCATATAAAATGTTTAAATGTATTTTCGTCGTGGTTCACTCAAGACTACACCCCCATCTTTCATGGCTGTCCAAAAGGCCTGGATCTGAAACATGAACATACGAAACAACGCAAATTCAGTGTAAAGTACGTTCTCGTGGTTCAGCATAAACGTCGTCATGGTTCAGTGTAAACTATGGTCTCGTGATTTACTCTAAAAGTACCCATGGTGTTTCATCTTCCCTGCGGGAGACTCACCCCGTCGGAGCGGAAGATCCAGGGGATCTCACGGTAGAAAACGCGGGTGATGCCGGTCTCATGGCACCTCTGGGCCAGAACCTCGCCCACAGCACGGCATGCCGCCACGCAGTGGGTGGAGCCAAGCTGCTTCTTCAACGCCCACTCTTTTGTGGAGCACGTGAGCACAGGCACATGAGAGTCCCGCGAGTACACCTCGGCAGAGACGTGACGCTGGGAGCGTCTGAACACCAGTCTAGGGGAAACAACATTAACAGATTCATCACAAATTTGCCAAGTTTAATTTGTACATGAAAATACAGTAAAATTTGTGAATCACAATTGAGTGAGCACAGACTTGGATCAGATTTTTAGATTAAAAACATTTAAAAACTGATGTAAATTAGAGCCATAGTCATGTTGACAGGTTCATACACTACAATGCATATTTGTGTACATCAGAAATACAGGAAATATTTGAAATTCATACATGAATGATTTGAATGGTTAAGACAATAACTGACTTTCCCTTCGGAAGGTGTGATGGCCAGCGTGGGGAAAGCAAAGCAGGGCCTTATGTGAACAGTTTTGTAAAAGGTGAAAAACTCCTTAGACACAAATGTAGGAGATGCACACACTCCTACACAGATGCAAGCACACCTGTGGTAGTAGTGCCTTGTAGGCCAGAGTGTGCCCCAGCCTCTGTCCTTCAGGGCCAGTGCCATCTGTTCCAGGTTTCTGGGGTTTCGGTTGACAAATATCGGATTAATGTTTTCATTATGGTTAACGTCAGGCTCCAGCTCAGGTGCAGTTTGACTCAGAGTCCGAGCTGCAAAAGAAGTGATACAGAGAAGAATTAACAAAACAATTGTGTTTGACTAAATCACACGGCAGCGTCTCTAACTAGGAGCTAAGCCACCGAGCACAGACTTTAAATGCATTCAGATGAGAGGTACACCGTATATAAATCCCCATCCATGCAGTTAAGACCTCTTAAAAGATTATGCCTACTGACCCTGAGTGATTTTGTTTACTTGATAAGTTCAGAGCTTTGATGAACTATGCAAAGCCTCAGCTAATGCATGTGTTCAGTGTCAGGATCAGAGCAGTGACGGTGACCTGGTGTTCGTGTTCCTGTTCCTCTGGGAGGACACATGGCAGCTCTCACAAAGGGACATCTTTATTTGTTTATGTGTGCACTTTTTCCTGTTAATGATACAGCCCCTCACAGGGAATCCCACAGAAGGCACTTGTGATGAGTAACTTACATTCCACCACCACTTTGTGTAATCCACAGCTAATGAATGGTGAAGAGTTAGCCAGAGTCATACATCTTCTACTGCCATTACTCAAAACCAACATCTGATTGGATGTAGACCACATGTGACACTAGACCAAACAACATTTTCTAACTGCCCCAGTTGAAAACATTTCACTTTTGTTTGTTGACTCTGAATTCCTCAGAAACAGGAGACATCTTGGAAAACTGTCAAGGCAAGTCAGTAAAACCTGGATGGCCATTTATGTAGTAAACTCAACCAGATCAAGTCAATGGAAGACTGCAGGGCACCAGGTTTTATCTTCTAAAATAGCATTGCCTTCCGAGAAAAGGCAGGCTCGTTAGGAGATATCCACATCACAGTAACTACATATCCTAGTAGTGCTGTGACCATCTATTCCATCACCCCACAACTGAACATATTAAAAGGAAAGCTTGATGCAACCACAAAATGTATGAAACTTCCTCCCTGCATATATTTAATTTAATTTAAGTCTATAACACAGGGCAGTGGTGTCTCAGTGGTTAAGGTACTGGACTTGTAATTGAAGGTTGCTGGTTCAAGTCCCACCACTACTAGTTTACCACTATTAGGGACCTGAGCAAGACCCTTAACCCTCAATTACTCAAGTTGTACTCAGTCATAATTGTAAGTCAATTTGGATAAAAGCATCAGATAACTGCCATAAATGTAAACATTTATCAAAAACATTTTTAAATGTATAAATCAGCACTGTAAATACTTTATCAGGACATTCTGAATGTGAGGCATTAATTAGTACTGAACACCATAATCTGAATAAATCATTAGCCTTGGTCATACAACAGACACAATTAATCGGGTAATGCATTTAGGCCAATTTTAAAGTGCGTCTAATATTTATATAGTTATGCTCATAAAACCTCTCGGTTCTGCCCCAGGGTTGAAGTACTGTGGCAGGAGACCGTGGGGTCCGCAGCAAGTGCTTGCTCAGATCAATGTCCTGAAAGCAGACAATCCTTAGCAGACAGAGACACAGAGACAGACAGACAGACAGACACAGACACACACACAGACACACACACACACACACACACACACACACAGACAGACACACACAGACACACACACAAACACACAGACACACACAGACAGACACACAGACACACAGACAGACACACAGACAGACAGACAGACAGACAGACAGACAGACACACAGACAGACACACAGACAGACACACAGACACACAGACACAGACACAGACACAGACACACGTCCTCAAACCGACGACACGGTTGTGCAGACTCAACTCACCAGGGTCGCGCCGGGTCCGCGTTACCCCCAGGAGTCCGGATCTGCGGATGTGCCCTAGCGCGAGGAGGCGAACGTTACGGCAAAGCTCGCTCACCAAGGCCATGCTGCATTTACCTCTACACGTGGAGAAAAACGCAGTAGCAGATGTCAACGCTACCGCTTGGGTGCCACTAATACGGGCAATAAACCTGAAATAATGTCAAATTAACCCGCTAATATCCTTATCCTTGCGTGTCCCTTTGTACGGCCATCTTTGTAGTGGTGTTACTATGATTAGGACCCGTAGAAACGAGGCGCAGTTTTTGCTATTACAGACGTTCCGGGTAGTAGTATAACATTATCTTCTAAAGAAATAATTTAATCAGATGCAATGTCTTTCTTAAATCTTCCAATTTAACAGATAGAAAAAAATGAGAAAAGTCAGTGAGGTCATTTTTTTCTTTCTTCCTTTCTCAAAGGAATGTTTTGTGTGTTGGTATGGTATAGGTTAATTTCCATGCCAGTAAACAAAAAAACATTCTGGCTGCAATAGAGGAGCTGCACGTAATCCATGTGCTTTTCTTCCTCATATTCATTTAGTCAGATGCTGATGTTACCATTAAAATAAGTTATCTTTGCCTATACACGTGATTAAACTGCTCTCACATTTTCTAGCGTTTTCTAGAGTCGATTCCGCCGATATTGTGACTTTTATTTTGAAGGCTCTTACTAAATTGAAATGCCTGCCTAAAAGCGGAATGCTTTGACACACATAAATGAGATATCTTGATATATTTTTATTAATTCTGTTAAATAAATTGTATCCACACTGTGGCTCAAAATGACGTTAGAGACTGACGGGTACCGCTTGTGCCATGTTCACGTTAGCGTTACCTAACTAAATAACACGTGTGCAGTACCCCACAAATCGCCAACACGCATATTGGTAGCAAGATTAGCCATATAGCTAGGTTACATCCATTTAGCTAGATTCTAGTCATATAGCCAGATTCTAGTCATATAGCTAGGTTATAGCTTTTATGATATCGGGTTTTACCCAATTTATGAAAATAATGTTTACGTGTGACGCTGAGGCATTATAGCTAAGATAGCTAGCTAACTAGTTTGTATCTGACGGCCGTTGTGGAGCGTTAACTCAGTAATATATTTGCCTCACTTCTGTAGTTACTATAATAGAATAGAATACAATAATAATAATATAATAATATAGCGTTAATTGCTTACTCTAACCGTATTCCTCACTTCTGTAGTTAATATAATAATATAATACAATAGTATAATAATAATAGAATAGAATAATAATATATAATATAATAATATAGCGTTAATTGCTTACTCTAACCGTATTCCTCACTTCTGTAGTTAATATAATAATATAATACAATAGTATAATAATAATAGAATAGAATAATAATATATAATATAATAATATAGCGTTAATTGCTTACTCTAACCGTATTCCTCACTTCTGTCATCTTTAAAAATCGCGCCTCTCCAGCGTTTAAAGCCTCGTGCAAAAACTGATTCGCGAGACACGTCCGTTAGCTAGCTAGCTAGTTTAATAGGAAGTTTTGTGAAATTGTCATGAAACATTGTTCTTTACGAGTTCGTGTGTGAATACTCAGTTGTCAGTTTACACTTAAACTATACACAGTTTAGATTATCTTTAAATAAACTGACGTGATGCAAACATGGATCTGTTTGTCATTAACGTCCAAGGTAAGAACTGAGGTGACAGAGGACCGTTAAGATAACTAAGTCGCTAGTCAGTCATCTTTCTAGGCTCGGGCTCCGTAGCGCTGGCTGTCTAGCTATCTAAATTAATCTAATTAATTAATCTAATTAACTGATATATGGCTAAGTTACTGTTTTACACCCAACGCTACCGATTGTTACAGCAAATAACTAGCTAGCTGCCTTAAATATAGAGGTCTTTATACAGTCATATGTCAGTCAATTATTATTATTTCTTTACATTGCTAACCAGCACTTTTCTAAAACGCGGCTACAAAATGCTGAACACTAAAAAAGATAAAAGACACAAAACATACACAGAGAACAAGTTCATTCGTTACTGTTAACCTAGCTAGCTAACGCTACATTACTTGATAGAACTCCCGAATATGCACAGGCCGTCATTACTACTGTGGTCTTCTCCACACGTATTGCTTCTTCCAATGAAAGCAAAAAGAAGTACGAAATAACGGCTGTATATAAATTACGACATACACTTCTTTTCAGATTACATAAATGTTGATTTTTTTTTTTTCCCCGTTTCTACCTACATGCGTACCGTATTTATGTTGTGTGTTTCTCCTGTAGCTCTCACGGAGAAACTCCTGCAGAGACAACGTAATGAAAATTTGAATGAAGTAATTGAGAAGCTGTTCGCTGAAGTTCTATCCCTTGAGCATCCCACTAAAATACAGGATTCACAGGTGCCCACGTTGCCTTTTGCAAAACATGACCCTGTGTATTCAGAGCCAGAATTAATGCAATAAAGATATCTGTGACAAGGACAGACCACATTGGGGACCTAATCTCTTGAAGAAATGCAGTCTATAAGTATTTTGGTTGTGCAGTACACAGTAGATATGAAATGAAACAGTGAATATTAATGCCAATATCAGTTGAAGAGGGCAGGAGTTACATCCCTTGTTACACATTCTACATACAGTGTTCATTTTAGGGAACTAAACGTAATTTGATAAATAGCTACTCGCTTGCTTAGCTGTGCACCTTTACATTATTGGTGTATTGCTAAAAGCTACTAAACAGTCCAGAGTTGATTCTGACTGGCATTTGCAACTACAGCTGACTGAATACTTTCTGTCATGAACAAAAATCCCTTTTCAGCCATCAAACAGATCAAGAACAACCTATTGGACATATGTATAGATGTCTCAAAGACTAGCATAAACAAAAGAAATATCCTTTGAATTGTAGCCTACATTCCACAACTACATTAATTTATTGGATAGTATTTGATTTTAAATGCAGTATGCCAGAGTACAGAGCTAAAAGAATTGTGTTATGACTATAATATTTACTGCACAGTAAGTACCAACAGGCACTAAAGCTGTTCCTTATTTAATGTTTAATTATTTCTGACCATTATAGGCTAAGTCTACAAATACTTCCCATAATTTGATGTAGAATGAGTCGTGCTTTTTGCTCTCAAGTTTGAAGCTCTAACCCTGGATTGCAGTTGAAATTTGTTGGTCAATTTTAGCTATCTTTATGGCTTTGTGTATACTTTATATTACTTTATGTGGTTATATATGTCAATATAATGTAATAAAATATATATTATATACTTTTAATTATTTGTGTTTTTCAATTATTTAAACCAAGCAAACATGAAAAACACAAAAAAGCAACAAAAAAGGACAAACTTTTAAAAAAGAAAATTAAAACATACTTCTTTTCTGTTTTGCATTTGTAGGTTGAAGAAAATGCTATTCAGTTATGGAACTGGGCTGTGACCAAAAATGTTGGTTCATCCATCAATGAACAACAAAAAGCCAAAGGTTTACATACAGTCATACCTAAGCTCTTTAGTATTGATGCTTATCTGTGCTCCGACAAAGCATGCACAGAAATTTATTATGTCCTTACCATACAGATCCGTGCTTAGTGTCATATGTTTCCATAGGCTGTACACTCAGCTGTGTTATTTCTCATGTGTTTCAGTACGTCATGTGGCCTGCAGACTCCTGTATTTATGTGAAACTGAGAACCCATCAGAAAATGCCATTCGCAAGCAGATTTTGGTTTGTTTGTCCTCTCACTGCACTTCTTTTTTTGTGTGCTCCTTTTCCTTTTTTCTAAATTCTTCTTTTCATTCTAAATAAAGCAAATTTTATATTTTGTTTTGGATTGCAATAATGCTATTATATTCAGGTATCTTAACATCTTTTGTGACTTACAGATGGCCAGCAAGACAGGGAGAACCTGGCTGGACTGCAAAAATCCCAAGCTTGCTGATGATTTTCTGAGTCTTGCTGTCAATGTCAGTGTGAAATTACATATAATTACAGAGGGGGAATGTTCAGAAAATGGTTTACATATAAATGAAGTGTACACCTAGAAATTAAGCAAATGTTAATCAGTGTCTGGCCTTTTTCCTTTTTAGTTTACTAGAACTTTCTCTGTTGCTGTGCTTATGTGGTGATAATGTTGTGTTTAAATAGCATATTGCTGACCTAAATATGTTATTATTTCTGATGCAGTAATAGTGAACGCTTTGTGTGATTTCACAGAGCCTGGAGACTCTTTACTCCAGACTGACATCCCACCGAGATGGTGTTGCTGATATCAACACACCCAAAGGAGATGTAGAGAAAGATTTGCTACGGGTTCTTTCTTATCAAGCTGAATCAGTGAGCAAAAATAGATTGTACATGATAGCTGCATAGGAAACTCTATAAAGGGCATTGGAAAAAAATATATATTAAGGGGTATGAAATGAGTGAAATTGTCCAAGGGGAAAAAGATACTAATGAATAAGTTGTTGGAATAAACAGGACGCGTTTGAAAGAAAGGTGGTGTGTTGCCTTTGCAGGCAGTTGCTCAAGATAACCACCAGGTGGCAGTGTCCTGTATGCAGCGATGTAAAGAAATGCTTCTGAGGCTACCCAAGGAGGTGTATTGCCGTAAACAACTCCTTGCAATACCGTTAAAACCGTTATTTTTGTCATTTGTAATATTTTGGAAAAATGTCTTTTAGACTGGCTACCTGTCCCTCATTTGCTATAACTTTGGGGTGGATACATATAATAGAAAGAAGCATGAAGAAAGTTCATTTTGGCTCAGGTAAATGTATACAGATAATATATGTTGTGATATTGCTAGTGAAAATAGCCCATTACATAACATATACTAATTAAACATGATGGCCAATCTACTATTTAACTGTGATTTCCAGTCAGAGCTATGATATAGGGAAGATGAATGCGAAGTACTCTCCTGGTCAGGAAATGCAAGTAAGCACTTTTGTGGCCTGTTAGGTTGGCATTTCTGCCAGGCCTTTTGGAATGTTAATTGTATGGGTTTTTTTAATATTCTTTTTTCAGGCCAAAGTCTTGAGACTTCTTGCTACTGTTTATATGGAATTCGACTCTCAGAAATACCACGATAAAGCTCTTCATGTGGTTAGCCTGGCCAATAAGGTATAATAAGTACTAATTTAGAGCTGGTATGTTTTAAAATACCTTTTGTTAAATTAGTTTTTATTTTTAACCTTTGGTTACATCACGTTAAGTTATATTTTTTGACAGGAACACCCATACCCAGCAGGCTTTTATCTGAAGATTCGCATTGTGCTGAAGACCGGAAAACCAGATGAAGTTGTCAAATCTGGTGAGTCAGATCATTCTGAATAAGCATTAAGCAAATAAGGGTGTGTGGCTTTGCTCAAATTCAGAGAGGTTCACTCGAGTTGTTCCTTATCATTTTAACTCACCTGCTCTCCTTGATAGGGCTAACAGAACTACTTGATTCTGAGGTTCCTCTGGATGTGTGTCTTAGCACAGCAAAACTGCTGATGGCAGAAGATAGGTAACAACTCTTGTAGTGGTAAATGTTCTGTTAAGCATTGTCTTCAGGTGCATGTGCTATTCTCACACTAGAGAGGTGTTCATGTGTTCTCAGAGAAGCAGTGGCGTTTGACTTTCTGAAGAAGGTGTGTCAGCAGTTTGAATCTTCTCCTGAGCTGGGAGCTGTACTCCTGTTGCATATCAAGCTGTTGTTGCAGAGAGGCAAAGAGCTTCTGGGCAAGCAGAAAATCGAGGATGTAATCACAGGTACTGCCAATGAATAAACAGTCCTGGGATCTAGTCACCTTGCTAACCTAAGTTAAACGGGCCTGAAACAATAATGCATTGGGATGCAAATATCCAATGTACTTTGTGGTACAAAGGTTGATGAAGTTGTCTGACTCTGGTTAGACTGAAATGTTGAGCAGTCAGTTGAATGCCATGGTCTGATTGCTGTTCAGGACATTACACAGGAACACAGTTATCGCCACAGACTCTCACCTCCTTCCATCTACTACTGTGGGATAAGGCTTCAAAACACTTTGAGGTATTAGTAATTGTGCCCATTTTCCTTTAAATGTCACAATTAGTACCTGAAGCTATTTATTAGTAGTAGTAGTAGTAGTAGTAGTAGTAGTAGTAGTAGTGGTGTTGTTGTTGTTGTTGTTGTTGTTGTTGTTGTTGTTGTTGTTGTTGTTGTAATTAATATAAATGTGCAATTGACATTTTTCTTACCCAGGCCAAAAACTACTCTGAGGCTTTGCAGTGGTACAATTACTCATTGAGTTTTTACAAGGCAGGTAAGCTTGATCAAAACCTGGCCAAACTGCAAAGGAACAGAGCTTCCTGTTTTCTCCATCTGCAGAAATTAGACAAGGTATCATTCTGCTGTATGGTAAATTCACCATAAACTGATATCACTCAACATGCATGAGCACACAGATATATGTAAACCCAAATTTCACTATAATAATTATAGTCTTTATTTTAGGCCAAGGAAGCTATTTCAGAGGCAGCCAAGTGTGATCCAGACAGCATCTTTACCCAGTTTAGTATCTACAAGATTGCTGTTTTGGAAAACAATATAGAGAAGGGTCAGTAACCTTTGTACAACGTAACATATTTGAATTTGATGCATAACCGTTGCTCTTTTTCATGAAAGAAACTAATCTTTGAACTGTCCATACAAGTTGATCCTAATGGCGGAGTTGAGCTTTACACCCCTCAGCTGCCGATGCTATGAGGCAGATTGGTGTACTGGCCCAGGCACCTGTCACCAGTGAAGACAGACTTCTCGTAACTGAGACTGCAGCTGCAAACATTCTCAACCTAGCTGCTCAGATTGCCCTGGAGGTCAGTGAGAACACAGCATCTACAATAAAGTCTCCCATTTATTTAGCTACACCTTCTCCGTAGTTGTGCTTGTAGGCTACCAGTCCTTTTTTGGTCAGTATATTAATTGGCTGATGGTAACTTGTCTTGTTTCTTGTGGCCTTAATTATGAAAAACATTTGTCTGTGTATAAATGAATGCTCATTAAGTATTTGTGGACTCTGGTATAGTCATATGACTGCAGAGTACAATAGTGGTACCAGTAACGTTGAATTACTTACAACTGATTGGTAATATATGGCAACCTGTTAGGTACAGCTCTAAAGTAGGTATAAAAAGTAGTAGTAAAATTTATTCTTTCATTTAATTTCCCCTATCATTATAGTTTACTGACAACATTGGTGCTTGTTATCTATAATACTATTATAATATATCTATAATATTATTATAATAATATTGTAATACTAATATTATTCAGCCCACATATTAGTTAGCAGTAAGCAGTTGGGTAAAAATGGCTCTATTCCAGTATGCTCAAGAAACTTTGACTCCTACAGAATGAGCATCAGGAACTAGCTGTGAAGGCCCTAGAGAATCTGTGTGAACACTCACAAGATGTAACGCAAGTACTTACTGCCCTCAGGTCAGCACACATACGTGTAAATTTCCTTGAACCTTTAAAGTCTTGTATTTCTTATCTTGACACATTTTTTCTGTGTTATACCATTAAAGTGTGAAACACAATGTATTGCACTGGCAGAGAGAGAATGTTCCTAAGAATTTATTGCCGTGTGTTCTGAAATCCAAGCTCAAACCACCTTTTTTCAGGTGTTTAGTTCGACTTGTGCTTTCAGTAATGGAGAACAACAATGAAGAAAACTGGTTAGTGGATCACTACTGTATTCTTTAATAGATAGTCCTTATTACAGATATCTTTTAATCGTGAACAATTAGTGTGCATATTTATATCGACTTTGCCATTGTCTTTATACATTCTTTCTTTCCAATGTCAAAGGGATGCCAATTTAGATCTGCTCTTGTCCTATTTAAAGATGGGTAGGTGTGGTTTCAACTGTTCACGTAACTGTTAGTTACACAATATGTGTAAGTGTGTGCCAGCACGTGCAACTGTGTGTGTGTGTGTGTGTGTATAATATCTGTTTTGTCTATGTTACAGCCCTACAGAATCTACCCCAGTTGAACCAAGTGCCAGGCCAAGGGCTTGCTCAGTGCTCTAAGGAGGCCAGCTGGTTCAGACGGATAGGTGAGCTCTTTTTCCCCCTCACAGCCCATCACATGCACCTGTCTGACATCCAAGATTACTGTGTGGTCCATGCACTTATTATCTTGTCTTGCACATTTCTGTTAATGTGACAGCCTGGAACACAGCCCTACAGTGCCAGGGCAACACAGTTAGGATGAGAGATTTCTTTGTCCTGTCCTATCAGGTCAGTTCACATAGCATACATCAAGCACCTTCTCCTTTGAAAAAATGATCATGTACTTTTATCAGTTCTGGATCAGATGCTTGTTTTAATAACATAACCTACCTGAGCTGTAAAAGAATGCTCATTTTTCTGTCTGCCTTTTGGGGGCCAGCTGTCATTGCTGTGTGTCCCAGACAAAGGCGTGTTGATGGGGCAGAAGACATGTCTGCTGATGTCTGCTGCAGCCTGTTTAGACATATGCAGAAAGGCTCTTCAGTCTGAGCAACAGGTAGGTAAACTAGAGAATAACAAAGTTGGATACCTTTAACCTTTTTATATCCACTGAAATATCAGAAATCCTTTTATTTTGTTTTAACAACCAATATAGAAACTAAAACACATTAGTGTGATTTTGAACCATAGTACGTTTTTTGCACTTGTTGCAGTTACACGAATTGTCCAGAAGAGGGTGCAGTATATTAGCTAAATCACCTAAATCCGCTGTGTATTTCAGACTGAGATCTTAACACAGGCTTTGGAACACATTCAGATCTGCTGGGAGATATGGAGGGCTTTAAAAGCCTCAGGTACTGTATATTGTTACTTCTTGTAATATTTGTGAAGGTGAACATATAGGTTATGCATATTACCTGATATTGAATATTACTGCAGTTCATGGAATATGAATGTATAAGTATAAGCCCAAATATCATAAATGCCTCAAAATAAATTATTTCTTATTTTTTCTATAGGTGATTATTCCAAAGACCCAACTGATACCTTGTTACTTTTGTATGAGTTTGAGGCTCGTGCCAAGTTAAACGACCCTAAGCTTGAGTGTGTGCTTGAGTCAGTCCTGGAGCTTCATGACATTGACACCAAAGTGCTGGAGACAATGGCAGGTTAGATTTAGATATTTACTGATTAAAGTAACTGGTAATTTCAGTATACATACAGCTGTTTTACATATTCATATGTTTAACAATGTGAAATTAAAGATGTATAATGTTTATATTGTGATGTGATAAGTGATGGGAGTTATGAGAAATTGGCTCTCCAATGTGTGTGTGCAGCTTTAGCAATGGAGCCCCCAGCCCACTTCCCGGTGCTGTGTAAGAAAGCTTTGAGAATCGCTCTCGCGCTACACAAGCAAAGCCCACAGGCAGATTTGTCACGCTGCATGTAAGACTAACACTTAGTCATTCCATATATGTATAGCTTGTTTCCAGACATTATCATAGAAATGATAAAAGTTAAAAATCTTTTGGAACTTTAATATTTGTTCTGTGTGTATGTGTTTGCGTGTGTGTGTTCTCAACAGTGACTGTGTACACAGTTTGATCCAGCTGTCTCTGCCTAGCGGTGTATGTGAAGTAGAGTCCCGCATGTTGGAGGAAGTGTGGGGTTACTATGAGGAGGCCCTGTCCATCATAGCTGCTGCAGTGAGTTGGCTGGCTAGCGTGACTCAGCAGCTGTCACACATGACCTACTGTGACTCAGCCCAGCAATTATCCCCATCTCTGAAAGGATCTTCTGTTACTGCCAATGGGCTTTTAGCTACACTTCAGTTAGCAGATGCTCCATTCACCAAACTCTACCTGCCAATTTGCATGTTAAATTGAAAATCTTCTATATAGACCTTGTCTTATGGAAAAATTATAAGGAAAATGTAATGGTGGCATTATTATGAACAAAGACAATAACCTCAGTGGTGGAATATATCTGTGCTTCTCAGCCCAGTCTGTGGGATCCACCAGATGGTTATTTTTGCTCCCAGTACACCTGTACCAGTTTAATAGTTTTATTCAGGTGTGTGGACAGGAAGCATGGGGTATAACCATGGTGGGAATTAAGGATTGGGTTGAGCACTGCCGTATTTGGTTACTTATTTTTTACTTTTTCAAAATTGCTCTAAAAGTAAATAAATGAGGTGTGTACATGTATGCTCTTTGTAATCAAGACCTTGCAAGTGATCAAACTGGTTGTGGTATGCTTGTAATAACTCGGAGCAAATATTTAAAAATGGAGGTGTCCTGAAACAAGATCATTTTCTAGAAACAACTCTGTAGCTTTAGATTTCAACTGTGGATAGATCAGTTCTTTGATTAAAACCTTACTTTATAGTTTTTCTCTCTTTCCCTCCAGGTCGAGGACTTTCCCAAGCTGGAGATCCTGTGGCTGTTGACCAGAGCATGGAACACAGGTATCCTTCTCTACAGCCTGGGCCAGTATTCTGAGGCGGAGAAGTGGTGCAGCCTGGGGATGAGCTTCCTGCGTTACCTGGGCTCCCTACAGGAGAGCTATCAGTCCCAGGTATAACCGCTATCAGACTCAGGTATAATTGCTATCAGACTAAGATCTAATTGCTGTCAGACTCAGGTATAATCACTATCAGACCCAGGTATAATCACTGTCAGACCCAAGTATAATCATTATAAGAACCAGGCGTAGTTGCTATTGGACTGATATAATCGCTATCAGACCCAGGTATAGTTGTAGGTCATAGAAAAGTGCGTAGGGTGTAGGGAGGGAGGGGCCGATGCAGCAGTCCACAGCTGTAAGCAAAATCTGTCTTATATTCCACACATCTCTTTCCAGGGGTAGACGGTGTACAAGCTACTCTGTTTGTACAGACAGATGTACGGCACTCAGGTCTGTCTGTACCTTGGGTGGGTTTATTGGAGCACAGCCCTCCGGCTTGTTGGTAGACTAGCTTAATGTAGTTGCTTTTAGTTTCACTCCATTCAGGCTTCGAGGGAAGAGCTTTAAAATTTGTGAAAATGGAAAAATTAGAAAATGACCAAGTTCATGTCAGAGCACTGAGAACGGACAGCATTTCTGTGCACTGCAGAAAAATTAATTGTGAAATATATGATCTTTTCAGATGTCTGGTCTGTACAGTGAGGTGTTGGACAGGTTAGACAAAGCCAAGATGAACCTCATAATGGAAGAGTGACTGCTGATCACAGAATTTTGTTCATAAAATATGAGGATTTGTTAGGGGAATTGCATTTGTTACTGAGGGGGGGGAAAAATATTCTCACACACACACACACACACACACACACACACACACACACACACACGCAGTTTGAGTGTCCGGTGTTCTTCCGCCTTAGTTGATGACAAACGAAGAAACCCACATTCAACTCTTAACAGAACCACAGATTTTATTATTTCCAAACAAATAAACTCTTGTCCAGTCCAAAAGAAAAAAAAAAAAAAAAGCAAAAACAGAAAAGAAAAAAATGGGGAAAAAATCCAGGACTGTGTTCCCTTCTGACCAAGATAATATTTGATTTCCTTGTGTCCTGATAGGTTCCACCACAGTAGTCACAGGGAGGACACTACTGTACAAAGGGTTCACATTTGCACGCACTTACTGCAAGTGTGCTTTCACATAAACAATTAATCAACCAAAAAGATAACCCTTGATCCTTGAGCCCCACCTTTATCCAAATTTATTTCATCACTTTTCTGGAGCAAAGACTGAGACCCTCATCAATACACACAGAGCCATTCAGAACCAGTGGAAGATTCAGCAATCTCAGTAGAAAGAGAACTGAATGAAAATTCTTTGGGCTTTACTGATATGGCTGACTGACACCAGACACATTAACAGTCAGCTGTAGTTTTTTTTCGTCTTTTTTTTAAACTCAACACCAGAGATGAGTAATGAGTTATGCTCCTGGTTTACTTTAGTATCTCCCTATAGGTGGCTGTCTTGATTTTCATATATGTATATATGATATATATATGTGTGTGTGTGTGTGTGTGTGTGTGTGTGTGTGTGTATATATTTGTGTTTATATGTGTGATTTTATATATATATATATATATATATATATATATATATATATATATATATATATATATATATATATATAAATCACAAAAACACACACACACATATTGCACACACAGTATTACGTTTTACAATTTTATAATCTATACACTCAGACAAATTCCACAAGATATCACAAGTAGACAGGCCCTAGAGTTTAGGGAAATCAATTCCCAACTGACTAGAAAATGTGTTCTGATAGGCAGCTGAAGATCTTTGTCTATAGAGAAATACCCACATTACGGCACATTTGTATGGAAATAAATCTCAGAATAATTCAAAATTTACTTACCTGACATTTGTGATCTATAAAACATTTGTCCCATTTGTTTCACACATGCATGAAGCACAAGTGAGGGTTTTATTTACATTTTACAGCCATCACACCCTTTGAAACAGTCTGTAAGCAGTTTATAAATGGCTCTGTTCCCTTCGAGTATTCCCTGAACTCTGGTTTTGACACAGGTATGACAGCTGGTTTAGTGAAGGTGCCTGGCACGTGGGAACACCTGCTGAATAAATGCCTGCAGTTTACAGGAGCTGGGGTGGAGAGGGAACAGTAATTTCATCACTTCCTGTGGGCACAGAAGAAAATACTGCTCTGGGTTTTCGTCCTCTTCAAAGCAGGAAGGGGGGGGGGGGGGTCTTGGGGGCAGGGTGGTGGTGGAGGACCCCAGTAGTCCTGTATCAGTGAGTCAGCACAGACTCTTTATCTGCATCAGCAGTAGTGAAGTTCCGCACTGCAGGTAGGCCATACCTCTTCTGCTGAGTCAGAGCGTGCACAGGCGGGCCACCACGCGTACGGTGCTCACAAGGTATGTCAAATAAAAGGCAGAGGAAATCCTGCCAATTCTTAAGTATGTTAGTTTGTCTGGGTGCCCAGTGGAATATAATTTCATTCCCTTTGAGTGAAAATTCTATTGACTTGAACTGTTTTCCATCACAAAGTGATTGCTGCTATTCAGCTGCTCTAGGATTATATTCAAGCATTCCTGAGCTCATCACGCTCACCCTCAATTCAGCACACTAGAGTAACGTCAGCCCAGAAATGAAAGAAAAGCAAAAGTATTTAAGAAAAAAAAATTACAAAACAACAGATTTAATCAAAGCATTTTTGAGTTCTAGGGACATTAGGCCATTTCAGGCTCTACCGACTGTTTAATATTGAGAAGGACATCCAGTACAATTATTGTCTTGATTCTACCCGTTTTAAGGCTGCCTCCTCAGGCAGCTTACAGGACAGTACCATATTACCGATCAGTCTGAAGAGAAGAGTCGTGGAAGGCAGAGAAAGTGCAAATGGGCAGTCTGCTGCTCAACAACTTTAGGGGAGTCTTGGCTGCCAAAAGTGTAATTCAGAAATCAGTCATTTAAGACAAAAGAGAAGTAATGAGGGGAAATGGATTTCAAAGAGGTAAGACACAGGTCTATTGCACTCAGAAGATAGGCCTCCAATAAGTAGTAGAGTCTTAAGCACAGGTCAGTTAAGTAATTTGTAGCATCCCCTCAATTGACTGAAATTCTAATGAATTTTCATTAACTAAGGCAGTTTGGTGTCTTGCAGAGAGCCCAGTTACACCCCTCTACCCTCATCTTTAATATAGAGCAGCTAAAAACCACAAGAAAGAACATAAAAACCCAAAGACAAATAAATGAACTCTAACAGCCCTCCAAATAGACAATTCTAGTGAAGTGTAAAATGTGTACCGTAGTATTTAATAATATGTTGTAAAATCGCTCCATAGGATGTTTATTTAACATGTGATTTCAGTAATATAAATGTATATTCATTCCATTTGTTCTGCCTTCAGTGGCCTCTACTAACTGCCGGACTAACAACTGTCTTCAGCAGCCAACCAATGGCTGCTTTGCAGTTACTGAAGATCACCAGTTTAAGTTTCTTCTCTAAATTACTATAAATGTGATCAGTAACACCATAAACAGTACCGTCAGCAGGTTTGATCTGTTTTTAGTCCTTGTAGAAAACCTTGTTGGTCTTTGCGCAGTATCTTCCTCTATTTCTTTATAACGTAACAACAAACATGTATAGGGTTCTGGCTTTTCAGTCTCTCCGTTCCAAAGGAATATCTTAAAAATCCCAGACCCCACTCTCGTCTTGAGATATTCTTCCCCTCCCCCAAGTCCATCCCAACAGAGAATTCATTTTCCCTTTTGTTTTAACATGACAAAAAATTCAATTGGAATGGCATTTCCAGTCTTGGATGGATTTGCTGAGAAACTCATGCAGGTTGTGCACAGTCACAGTAATGGTGATAAGACTTCTTTTTCATTTGAGAGTAACATAATGATGACACTAAAACTTGATATGAAACATATCAGTAAAAAGGGAAGGAGTGGACTTGGGTTAGAGCAGGGCCAGGTTTACGGCAGGGCTCTGCACACGTGCAGAGGAGCGAAGGCTGCAGGCTCAGAGCTTTTCTGAGGATGGGATCCAGATGTAAGGGCCCGATTGCTCCTCGATGATCATCTTGATTTTACTGTAGATCTCTTCTAGTGAGTCACCCTGGACTATGGCTGTGAAGAGAGATTAAACAAGCAGGTTATGCTTAGTTAAATAGTAGGAAATGGCCATCATTCCTGTCAAAATGGCTTAGAGAATCCCCATTGTTTTATAATGGCTATGCAGAAGATGAGGTGTTGATTTAGGCATGCACAAAGTACAGTCAGAATAAAAACAAAATACCTGTAAAATATTCTCCAAATTCCTGTTCAAGCTTCATTGCCTTATCAAAGACTTTATTGGCTTGTTCATACGTCTGCCTCTTGCTCATTTCCCTGTAAAACACATGAACACGCACATACTTGAGTGATAGAATATAATTTGACATTTAATGTTACATGTCTCTCACAGTCAAATTATAAACTATTCCCCAAGATGGGCCATGGAACATTTTAAAACTTACATCAGAGCTTCAATAGATTTTGGCTTTATAAAAATGGAAATCGGATAGAGTTGTGCTTGTTGGAGTCGTTTTATAGCATTCCCAGACACATCCAGGATACAGTGTTTTCCCTGCAACACAAAGAAACAGAAATCCATCACTTCATGATCAGGACTAGCAATAACTGCTAAAGGGAAGCAGGTGCAAAAAACTACGCCAAACTGTATTCATGGGATTTGTTAAGATGTAGAACGTTTGCATTAGCATGTGTAAGTGGTTACAAACCCTCTCAGCCACTGCTCGAACAGACAGAATGCTGGTCCCGTAGAGATTCTCATTGAACTGGCCTGCTTCAATGAACTTGTTATCCTGGATGTCTTTCTCCATCTGCTCTCTTGAGGCTACAAAGTGGTAATCCTGCCCATCCATTTCATTCTCTCGTCGTGGACGAGTTGTATCTGGGATGGGTGGTAATAACGCCATGAAATTCCCAAAGTATATCCCAAAAAATATTTGGTACGAAAAAAACACTTTTAATGAAAAACTGGGCACAAGACATTTCACTTACGTGGAACACAGGATCCAAACTTGTGAGGGAATTCTGAGATCAAGTCATCATTTATTCTGTCCTTCATTGGGCCCAATATGATCACAGGCCTTGTATAATGGACTAAACAGAGAAAAAAAAAATAAAACAAATATCAGTTAGAAAAGAAATATGAAACTTGTGAAGGAAATGACAGTGGATGTTTCATTACTGAATACTCACTCTCCTGTCTGGTCACTGGCTCATATGATAAAATCGTATCCTCTTGACCCTCTGTATGGTTAAAAAGAAAGTAAAGAAACTTAAAGGAATACTTCACTTGAGCGCTAAACCAGGTAATTGGGGTTTTTTGCTTGCTCTCATGTATGTGGAACACAAATTGTCAAATGACTTACTGGAGCTGCTTTCACTGTCACTGGTATTGGATGTCAAACACTCTGCAGAAGGGAAGCATATAAATGAGTGGGTGAACATTTGTAAATCCAAAACATTTTTAAGTCCAAAATAACCGTTTCACCATTATGCTATGAAAAGGAAATGGAAGAGCAAACAAAGGAAATCAGACCTTATGCACAGACACAGCCACTACTTCCTTAGAGGGAAGTGGTAGGAGGTGGCAGTAATAGGAAATTAAGTGTTTCCTCCTACAAAGTCCCAAGTGGCCTCCACTCCCTGGCTAGAGTTTCCTATGACCTTGCCTGGGTTGACTACACCAGATACTGTTGCCGCCGCACAGGCCAAAGTAAACACAGTGTTTTGTTAACTACAGGAATCAACTGGCACAAGCATCTGATGTGTAAGTTTCCATGGGTGCAAACTGATTATTTAACAGCAATTAAATCCAAATTGCCATCCAGTGGCAAGTAATTCAGTCAAAACACAGCTTGGTTTTACTTCGTAATGAACGCTTGGTGTCCTAGCCTAGCCAAAATTATTAGCTACCTTCCGTGATGCAGCTTCCAACAGTATGGGTATGATGCATCAGTAGGGGGAGGAAAAACAGAATCTAGGCAAGGTAAAGGATTTTCCAGTACAGAATACCTGGCCAAAGTTTCTCAATAAAGGAATAAATATGAAGTCCAAAAACAAAATTTCAGACTAAACTGCTTTTTCATTTGCAGTAATGCTTTAGGAGGATCAATACAATTGAAATAAAACAAATTCAAATGAATGAATTGAAACAACACCCCCCCCCCCCCCCCAGATACAACAATTGCCTACATGTACTGAGAAAGTTTAAAACCGCACTTCACAATTGCAGCCAAAGCTCTGTACAGTTTTTTTGTTGTTGTTGTTTGTTTGGGCTTTATTTTGGGGGAAGTAGGGGCAAGAGAGAGCAAGCACAAAGAGAGGAAACGACAGACAGAAATTTGCGTGTGGCACAGCCACTGCGAATGGGTCGGCTGGTTCTGAGCTCAAGGGATATCTGTTCAACAAGTACAACCACACACTTACTCAAGCTCTTTGATCCATAAAAGTCATCGCTTAACCCTGGGAAGTCCTGAGTGTCCCGACAGGTGAGAGCAGAAACCAAAGAGAAGAGGAGAAGAGAGAGGACAGGAAGAAGAGAAGAGATGTTAGTGAGAGGGCGAGAGCAGAGGTGCATCGCTGCTTGGGGTCAAGAGGGCCTAACACACTGGCTGTGCACTGAAAGGTTTGGGTCTGTTCTTAATGTGCATTGCTGATGCAATGCATTGATTGGGCTATCAAAAAAAAAAAAGGGGGGGGGGGGTTAGAACACTAAAAGCCACAGGTTTTACAGGCAAATCAATCAGACTTGGTCAAGCACAGCATTTGAGTGTTAGTGCATCTTTAAACCACTGAACAGCAGACACCAGCAGTCCCCCACAGAGTAGCCAGAGGTCAGAGAGCAGTCTGCTCTGTGGCCTCTAGAGGAGGGACTTAAAGGGATGACGTCGAGCAACAGCCAACCACACGCCGCCCCTGGAGTGAGTGACAGGGAGAGAAGGACGAAGCATTACAGCGTTAAGAGCCCTCAGCCCCTCCACGTTCGTACTCACGTTCAGACTCCACCAAGTCCTGCACAATATTCTCCTTGCTCTTGTAAAACGGGAACTTGCGTGAGAGGTTGAAGCTTTTTTTGCGTTTCACTTTGACAAGCTGCTGGGAGATGGCCAGACGAAGGGAATGGAAATGAGAGACAAAACAAACACAACAGAATGGATTTCAAATGTGGTTGAAAGAAAAAAACATGACAGAAAAAAAAAAAATCACCATACCAAAAAAAAGAAAAAAAAAAGATGGAAATATATGCAACAGGGACAATGAGTGCAAAAAAAAAAAAACACCCACAACCTCTTGTTCTAATAAAATAGTACCAATTACATCGTTACTTAAACTATGAATTCAGTCAAAAAAGGAAAACTGCCAGCGATCCTGACACTGGGGGGCTGTATGTACTGAACGCTGAATTTACTATGCCAGAGTAGGACGATGGCACCGCTATGTGACTGCAGGTACTTGAATGCCGTACTTCAGGGCGTGTGCATCAGAGATCTTCACACACCCAGCGAGACGTGAGAGACCTCTGTAATAAGAGCCTCCTGTTTTTTGACTGCAGTGGGAAGGAAGCATTCCGAGCCTTAGAGGAAATGGGTCAACTTTCACATGGCGTGGAGAGGACATTGAGAGGGGACAGAGGCGATGAAGGGGCGTGCTCCTGCAACACACTCACCCTGTTGGACTCAATCATGCCTGTCCTAGCGTGGAACTTGACAGTTTTTAACCGGGCTCGCTCCTTCTTTTCCACCCTACAAAGCACAAAGTTCCACAGTGTTAACTCAAAAGGCCCTTCATATTTACATTTACAATATTTAGCTGACACTTTTATCCAAAGCGACTTACAATTAGGACCGAATACAATTTTTTGAGCGTCTGAAGGTTAAGGGCCTTGCTCAGGGGCACAACAGTGGCAACTTGGCAGCAGTACTCCTTGAACTGGCAACCTTGATTACTAGTCAAATACCTTACTCACTGAGCTACCACCGCCCATCTAACCCTGGGCCTTCTCAGCTAACTTTAGCACTGTTCATACCCAAAGACAGTCTACATGTCTACAGTGCCTGCATGCATTACGATGCATTTTATACAGTGAATAAAGTGGTTAAAACAGTCTGTGAAACGTGCCTAAAGTGAGTTAACTTTATATTGGATTTACACATTGAAATATCTTATAAAATGATAAATATTTTATTTACTATAGCTACTGTTTTCTAATAGATGTTATTTTTTGTTTTTTTATTATGTACAAAGTATATTATAAATACAGGGGTACATATTACATGGACATAACACTCAGCCTGTACAACATGACCCACTTGTACTCGCTACGCGGTGGACTTTGGAAACAAAAGGCCAATCATTTGCTAGTGCCCCTTTAATAAGGCACACTGAGCCCATGCAGTGCTGAAGTGCATTTAGTCCAGGGTGTCTGGTAATCCGTGTTACCTTTTCTTGCTGGGAATGACCCCGATCTGCTCACTCTCTCCATGGGGCGTGACCAGCCGAGCCTGCCACCACTCGTCATCGGACGCGTTGATGACATGCAGGATGTCTCCGTAGGAAAAGCTCAGTCCCTGGCTGGGGAGGCAGCTATCCCTGGTCCGGTCGTAGTCAAACAGAGCCCTAAGATTTGCAGCAAAACAAAACAAATGAACATTCTGTTACTGTTCGACTGTTATTATTAACCTATTACTATTCCATTTTGCACAATTTTCTAATGAGAAGGGGAAGACAGCTAATGTTTTATTTGAGTCAGAATAAACCACACAATGGACATTAGTTTCCTCATGCTGGGTGAATTTTAAGTGGTAGGGAACACATAGAACAAAGACTCCCACGTCATGCATCCTTTATTTTTACCTCGTCAGACAGGTAAGACCCATGAGACAGAAGAAGAACCTGCTGCTCTGGTTACACTGCCCTTCTACAGTCTGCTCTCCATGGACACAGTTGTACAAAGTCCACTGACACACTGCAAAGACACCTGCCCTGTGTCTGTCTGCGCTCATCCAGTGGAAATGCAAGCCAGTCAGGGTCCCAAATGTTTTAAACGTTTTGTTGTTGTTGTTTTAAACAACAAAAACACAACACATTAACCACTCTTCATGTAGCTATATTAATACATTTTGCAAACCAAAAAAGTAAAACACATTCAGATTAAATATCTCTGGAGTAGCTGAATTACTGCTTTGCTAGCGGCTTCTGATGATACCAACTGTTCCGAACAGTGAACAATGTCAGAAGGTACAGAACAGCTGCTGCTAACTGCTCCAAAAGCTTCCTTAGGCCATGTTCTTGCCTTCAGAAAGTCAGTCACAGAATGTTATGCTGCATCCATAGCTAAACAGTCCCATACGTTTGAATTATTTAACCATGTAGCTCATAATAAAAGCATGCAGCATTAAGCATGTGGCCAACACAATGTAAGGAACCTGACGATGTTTTGGGAGGGTTCACGCGTGCGGTGTTCCCACCATTTTGATCAGAAGATATCATTCCTTGCATAGCTTTCAGCTTATTCACCAACAGTCAGATACAAATGAATGTCAGGCCCAGCCCAAGAAGCGTCATGCATTAATTAGCAGAGTCTAAAATATTGAAGTATTGTTGGCATTAGACTTCTGAAAGTAGTGTGCATTTTTGTGGTATTATGTCCTCCAGAATCTGCCAGAATGACATCATTCTCTCATTCTCTTTCCTTATTCTTATGCCAACAGCTCTACTGTGATATTTCACCTGATATTAAATTTGAATGATACTTTCATCAGTATATGTGCTAATGCAGCCTAAAGTGCATATCTTTTTTACACAGCTTGTCCTATTAATTTCACCAGGACTTAATGTTGATTGGTGGGTAAAAACCAACACACACACGCGCACACACACACACACACACTATATGGACAAATACATTTTTCATGTACACATACAGATTTTTTTTTTTCCACATTATGAAACATTATTGTTGATACACAGATTGCCTGAAATGACGTCAGCTAGTTCAGGGCGGCAAGGCTTGTCCTATCCCAGTCATAACATTTATAGCTATATTTTAGTGTTTCATAAATCATGACCTAAATGCTTAGGGCCAAAGTTCACACTGGTGAGCAAGTTAACTGTTACAGCTTTGAATGGGTGTGCTCTGCAGTGCTGTTTTGTTGTTTGTGTCTTTACGTGCAAATGCTGCCAACAATGCCGACTGCAGGATGTAGCGCTGGGGGTCTACAGCACGGTGCACCTGCCCAGAACTAGTCTCACACGGGAGATGCAGCATTATTACCCATTACACCATAACAACCGACCTTGTACCTGGAGTTCACAAACACTGGTGAGTAAATGCAAAAAAAAAAAAAAAAAACACTTATAAAAGGAGACATTTCACCAAAGCTCACTCACCAACATGACAAACTGCCCTGTATACCAAAGATATACACATAAAACACTGAAAACTGACACCAGGCCAGTCTCAGATGTTCATACCTCTACCGGTTTAACAAGACTGGTAAAGCAGTATTTTACAGCTTGAAACACGATTTCAAATTCTCCGATTCCCTGCTATTGAGCCCTGTTTGTGTCTCAGGAATACAACACGCTTTAATACGCCAAGTCGGGCCTAGGGGCACGCACGTCTGTTAGAAAGATTCATACCACAGGACGACTTTACATGCTTCAACTTCACCGATGTAAGGTGTAGGTGTAGCTGACAAACGGTTAGGTCAAAGTACAAAGGTTAAACAAACAGCATTCACACAAGGCTATTTGGTCATTCGAATGCATAAAATCCCTTAAACCCATCACAATCATCATTAAGTGGTTGGTGTGTGTGTGTGTGTGTGTGTGTGTGTGTGTGTGTGTGTGTGTGTGTGTGGGCTACCTGACGTAGAGGGAACGCTTCTCACTGGTACGCAAGGAGCCTGATCCAGAACTCATGCTACTACTCATCATCTGCTCCCTCAAGTCGTGGATCTTGGACTCAAAACGGCTGTACTCTGGAAAAACACACAACACATTCAACACTTACATCCCCCCTCAGATGGCTGTACTCTGGAAAAACAGACACACAAACACACACACCACATTCAACACATATATCCCCCCTCAAACAGCTGTACTCTGGAAAAAACACAAAACATTCAACCCTTACACGCATACCCCCTTCAAATGGCTGTACTCTGGAGAAACACACAGCACATTTAAGAAATAGTAATGTGCACCCCCACAAAAAATAAATGTAAAAAAATTTTAAAAATTAAAATCACCCTATAGAATTAACAAATGGATCACAAAATGGAAGTAAAGTACATTGAGTGAAGTCCACAACACACACAGCATAAAGTGAAACGCCTACTGCACACTGGTTAATGACTTCAGGAAGTGGATATTAATCATGTATCTCCATGAGATAGGCCCTAATATCTTCTGCCAGGTAATTAATTATGCATATTAATTAAGTAGAACATGCACTATTCAGTAAAATGGGCTGAACACAAGCCATTTCTCAGAGGAGAAGAAGAAGAATGGCATGGAGCAGTTCTGAGGCCTGCCACGTGACTGTATAGTGTTGTTACTTAACGCATAGACTACAGCTCGGCAGTTCTGAGGCCTGCCACGCGACTGTATAGTGTTGTTACTTAACGCATAGACTACAGCTCGGCAGTACTGGGGCCTGCTTGCAGTCACTAGCTTAGCAACCGCCCAGCGCACACACGCACACACAGAGAGACAGCAAGAAAAACAGCAGCACTTAAGAACAAACTCAAGAGATAGGAGGAGCACAAACACGCCTGGAGATTACTCTGGCCAGGTAAGCTGCGATTAGAAAACCCTGCCTGTTTTTAGGCTTCTATAACAAATCAAGAACAAACGACTGTTCAAAGCCTCATCATCAGTTCAGAGAAAATGGCAAAACAGCAGTTAACCTGAATCTGAATTCACACACACACACACACACACACACACACAGTGTCAATGCAAACAGATAAGTCAGCACTGCGCTACCCACTCTGGTCATCACACAGCACTTAACACAACTGCAGAATCACATGGCAAGGTAAGGTAACCTGACACCACTTGACTGTAACCAGGGAGACACCCTGTAACCACTACAGGGTGTCAGAAGGACACGGCCTGTGTAAGGCTAAAGTCAACCAAGAGGTGAAAGCAGAGAGCAGCGAGGCAGCGGTGAAAACGCAACAGGCAGTTGGGAGGAGGTTAGGTGTGATTTGTAGGGCCGTGTTCACACACATTAGCGTGCCCATTGACTGAAGAAACCATCCACTAGTTCAGGAAAGTGTTTTTAGGCACTCAATTACACGTTTAGGAAGGAAAAGCCAAACTGGACAGCACCACTAGACAGACAAATGTTCTGTCCCATAAAGAGCACAGACTCGATTACAGCCAACATCAGCTCAGCTGTGTCATCTAGCTGGTACGTTAACCTTCAGATGCCAACGCACAGCCAGTGAAATGTAGAACGCATGATTTTTATTGCAAGTGACCCATTCAGATAGGAGTTCTTAAGTAGAAAGTGGGACGGTTTGGCATTGTGCTCACATGCAGCGCGTCCTCATTATTAAGTGTAAAGGGTTTTATTTTGGGAACGTAGAGTCTAGTTGCTCCCCTACACTGTTCCTAGCTGTCACAGATACACATGTGCTGTTTATACGGTCAGGTTATGTCATCTTATGTCATCTCTCCTCTTGGTCAGACACTTATGTGAGCAGGAAAACCTTTCACTCACCTCATCAGTTCAAATGGATCTGGCTACAAGCCCGTGTTTCTCACAGGCCAACTACTCCACTTCCTTTTTTTAACTTCGATATGACACAAATGTAACAGGATACGAGCAGCACGTGAGCTCGTGTTTAGCTGCCCATTCAGGGAATTCAATCAGCATTTACACTTATGGCATTTAGCAGACGCTCTTAACCAGAGCGACTGTCATTTGTGCTTTGTCATTTACTCATAGAATACAGCCTAGCAGCCAAATACAGGGATCACTGCTGATGCCTAGAAGTACAAAATACATAAACAATGATAATTGCAATAAACAATAAGTACTAGTTTGTTAGACATCAATGTAATAAACAATACCCTACAATAAGTACTAGTTTAGTCAGTCAACATTGGAGAAGGGTCAGTGGTCATTTAAATATTCCCCGAATAGGCGGTCTTCAGTCTGCGTTTGAAGACTGCAAGGGAATTGGAAGTTCATTCCACCGTCTGGGAACAGGACAGAACAGTCAGCGCATGAATCAATGACAAAAAGGGTTCTTCCTATAGAACTGACTGAGGTCTCAGTTACACCCGGGCAGCCCTCTGAGAAGATAACCACTCACATCCCCAGCTGCTCTTTGAAGCAGCGTCCTGGGCCGTTCTCACAGGAAACCAGGCCGGGGGGGGTGCGCACTGGGAGAGTGTAAAGCAAAGCGAGGGGTTGAAAGGCAAGGCAATTATTTGCCAGACTCACAGAGGCTGGTTAAGCTTTAGCAGTCAACAGCCTTGTACAGTACATGGTTTTACAGTGCTCCTGAAAACCCTCACCGGTGGAAGCAGTTGACAAAAATTTAATACATCACTACAAAACATGTTAGGGGGATAATGATGGGAGGTACATCAAGTCTTCTCGATTTTGTCTTCTTGTCAGTCTTCTCAATGCTTATGAAGTTTAGCTAGCTCATGTTCATGGAACCTGCTGTTCTGGAACTTTCTAAGAACAGCCCCTCCTTGTTTTTAGAAGAACAGCATCTATAGTGTTTAAATGACTGAAAGATGTTTCTATGAACATTAAAGCCCTCACCAGTTTGTTTCACTCTCCCACCACTGTCCATATATTTTATAACTCGTCACTGCATTGGTTTCATTTGAGGTAAACTGGAGCACCATCAATAAATCTTATAAACATGATTTAAGTTTTAGCTTGCAACCACTAGCCAAATCTACACTGTGCTGCAACAGCATAATACAACTACTAACTAACATCCTAGGTGACAATTTAACAATCCCGCCATGTTCAATAAATATCAGCCCGGTCTGTGCTAGTTGGGTCAGGACACGGCTGGAGCTCCTTCACAGGCCGACCATCACACAGGTGTAGGAAGAGAACACCACCAGTATTGCTACACAGGACACAATCTTTGCATCCTAGGTCAGTGGGGGGAGACATGACAGTATTTCTAATACACACTGTGTGAAACACTTCAAATATAAAATAGCACAATGTGAATAAAGATGAACAGAAGAAATAAACCATTAGGGTTTGTTTGTTTTCTTAGCTTAACAGTGGTTTAGTTTCTTGGGAATCGAGAATTGTTGTATAATTGCATCAAGACATCTTGAGTTCAAGTCTAATAAAATGGTGCAGTCTGTAATAATGCTAACTTCTAAAAAAAAAAAAAAAAAAAAAAAATCTACAGATAAATCAATCCTGAACTGAGAAAGTGTCCACATTGGTATAGGCTGGACACCACCCACACACACACACACACACACACACACACACACACACACACACACACTCTTAATATTAAAACTGCCCACTTAACATAAAGTGAACATGCAGAATCTTCTCCGACGCAAGATGGTCCAACCTTCATCCTGCACTCGAGTCCCACATAATTAAATGAGCTATTCTGGCCTAAATTACTGTCACGTCTAGTTCTGTGCAGACATATAAGGGAGGAGCAGGCAAGACACCAAAACGGGCGAGAGCATGCTCAAACAAATAACTTACGGCCGCATTCCTCTCATAGCTTTACACGGGGAAAACCTCCGACTACAAAACTCACACATCATATTACTACTACACAAGGTTACACACAGACTGCGACTGTGGGCGTATTTGATAAAAGAAGCGCTGCTGATTTTATTCTAATCAAGTGCACTAGCTATAACGTTAGACCACCAACATGACAGATGATGCTGTAAGGATATCGAGCTCATTTAATCAGAAAAAAAGAGGACACGCCGTAGCAACACAAATATCCAGAAAAGCTCACTTTATTAGCTAATGTTTGCGTCGAATGGCAAAATGAATAACCTTCACGGATCAGGGAGTTTTTTTCTTCCCAGTACCACTTCCTTTCAGAGCACCTGTTCTGTGCAGGTTTAATGTCTGTTCAGTAACCTGGTGTGATGGCTAGACGCCAACACAAAATACAAATTTACAAACGTTTAAGAGTTAAACATGTCACGAATGTATGTGATCAACTTGTATTTCTTTGGTTTAGAGCTACGTGTTGTAATTTTATACCTCTGGATGGTGGATAAACCTCGCAGATAGTTATACAAACGCCAGCTGCTAACCAACGTTTGAGGAATGTGTTAGTGGCACCCATATAACCCACCCATCCACCCACCCATCCATCCATCCATCCATCCATCCATCCATCCATCCATCCATCCATCCATCCATCCACCCATCCACCCATCACTTCTACACTACAGGGTTAAGCTCTCTGCCTAACAGCTGCCCGGCAAGACCAACCACGCAATTTACTGTCAAGCTTGATAACTCACCTGTTTTGATAGCAGAAAACAAGCTTTAAGCTTTAATGTTCAATTTTCAAGTAGTTAGTATTTACCACAAACAGCAGCGAATCCAACTACTTAAATTCCATAAAGCCATAAGACAGTAAAACGTACATGGACTTGATTGCGTTCTCGTGTATAGAAATACATGGCTTTAATACATGGCTTTAATACATGGCTTTAATTGCGTTCACTTATAGGAAGGCACAATGCTCACCGCCTCCGACTCAAACTCAGTCACGCTATTTCCAGGTTATCTACTACTAAAACAGCTGCGTTCGACTCAGACGAAATCGCACAGGAAATGAAGGACGTTTGTATTTTCCGAACTTTGTCCGAAATTTCAGTTCATGTTGTATTTCCATTAAAACGGCGAGCTAACCGATTAGCCGGTTAGCTATGAAAGGAGGTGAGCTTTTCTTACCGGGCAGGAGAGCTTTCCTGTTCTCTTCGGCGCAGCGAAGTTCGCTGCTTAATTTATTAAATCCACTTGGGAAAACGTACAACTGTTGAAAACTACTTCATGGAAAATAACCTAACGACTGTCCATGCCGCTGTTAAAAAATAAAGTAAAATAGGCGCTCCTGTTTTCACCGAAACAAAGATGATAAATAAATAAATAAAGGTTAGCTAGCTGAGAGGGTTTCGCTCTTCCCTGGTATGCTCCTCCCATCGGCACAGCACCTCCGCCGGTCAGGATCACGCTCAACCCGGGCCAGGACCATGCTAAACCCGGGCCAGGACCACGCTAAACCCGGGCCAGGACCATGCTAAACCCGGGCCAGGACCATGCTAAACCCGGGCCAGGACAACACTCTACTGCGGCCGTCCTCACTCACAGTCTCCATCCCACAAAGATGTGCATAGTAACACCAGACACTTCCAGCCACTATTTTTTTTTTTTTTTTGGTCTTTGGCTGGATTTTAGGGTGATTTCATTTAGCTTTCAGTCACACACTCCGATGGTTGTAAAGTGACCTGCCAGCAGGCTGTCCTGTCCCCAGACTACGAGCCCCATACAGGCGTTACACACGCATACGTCGCATGTAACAGTGCTGTGGGTCCCGTCAGCCCGCCAACAACATCCTCGCTGGCATACCAGGATCCTTTTTTTCTGAATAAGGTGAGGCACCTAACGTGTATCTGTTCTTAAAGGGATACACCACGTAACGTGTGCCGCATTAACGCCGTTCAAAAAGCAAAGACTCCCAAGAAACGCTGTCCAAACGCGTGTACCGCGTTCAAAAGCGTCCGGCTAGTCCCCCAGTTTACAAGAGTATTCAAAAGTCTCGGAGGGTTCAACCTTTAACGAATAACGAAAATGTAAACGCAAAAAGTCTTGAGATCATTGAAGTGATTCTCACACGTCGTCTCGCATTTCGGCACACTATCCAACCCCAGCCAGCCATTATTCCCACTTCATTACGTAAATAACGTTCAGTACCTTCTGGTCTGTACTGGGCGATGATGGTGACAGTCTGGCCGGCTCTCTTCAGTGCAGCCGCAGCCTGTTCGTGAGTGGCACTGCGTAGATTCACACCATTCACCTAATCAGAACAACAAACACGGCCTTGACTGGTACCGTCTCTTTGGACTTTAACACAAAGGATACACGGACAAGGATGGTATCATCTTTAGGCTGGGGTGGTGTGTTTAGCGTGGGCATGGATGAACTAAGCTCAAGTACAAGCAATTAAATAACTATCGCACAATAAAATACTTTATCAGACTCATTCTTACAATGGTACCCAATGTCTCATTTGTCTGAAAGGAAATATAGAACATGTTACAAAACACATTTCAACATACCTCTACCTGAGATGGAAAAAAAGTTATTCATTTTTGGTGGTTTTTATTTTTAAAGAAAATTAACAGAGATCTTGTGTTCTACGTATTCATTATAGTGGATCCCCAATATATACCTGTGGTTGAATTAACCCTTGGATTAACATGGTAATATGTCAACATAGATATCAACCTAAATATCCCCTTATACACCAGACCTGAGCTCTCGACCACGAGTGTGGCAATCAGAGTCTTGACTACCTAAAGCCACATAATCAAAGACTAGAACACTGATTACCAGACTGCTGGGAGAAGCAACCGGGTACTGACTGGAGTTCCCCAAGGGACTTGTTTGGAAACCTAAGACTTATAACGCTTTATCAGAAATCAGTTTCAGCGTCATGAATCAATAGACACAATCACATTAATTGATAAGGGATTTAAATCTTCTTTTTTTTTTTATCTAGGAGATCCATAAGGAAACAAAAGTAAAATCCAGTTTCACATCAAAAACAAAACTAAATAAAATGTTAAAAGATATTCCCCCTCATGTTGGGTTCACATAAGGACCACATATAATGCACAACCTCTAAACCTTTTTTATCTGTTTTAACTACAAGTATCGGGTATGTTTGGGATCTTATGTCTAAAAAGACACTGTCCTGAAGTACGTCGATGTCATACAGCTGAACATCTGTCAACAGCTGGATGTTACTGGGAGTTACTGACCGATAGGATGCGATCTCCCCTCCTCAGCTCTCCACTCAGGTCGGCAGGCCCTCCCGCCAGGATAAAAGACACAAATATTCCTTCTCCGTCCTCCCCGCCCACAATGTTGAAGCCCAGTCCTGTGGAGCCTTTGTGCAGCAGGACCTTCCGCGGCTCCCTGTGAAGCAGAGCGCAGACACCATGTCTGTCTGGGGCAGGGCTTAGCTCTGCAGCAAGGGGGCAGCAGAGAGACAGACACGCGTGCACATCTCACGAGAGCTGCTTGATATGGTGAAGCACTAGGGTCTATAGCTACACGTTTGAAAGTGAAGACTTTCACAAAATTAAATGAACAAACTCTTTATAGTTTCCATCATCTCATGGTGTAGAAAGTGATTCCTGTGCATGGAGGGGCAGAGAGCATTTGATATAGATATACATACATAACTATAGCTCACTATGTTACAGCTGTTGACAAAGCCACTGGAAATAAACCCAAACTGCAGTGTTTTTTAAATGCAAAAATATAGTGCATGATAAACACTTAATAAAGAGAAGAATTTAAGATTATTAGTCTTATCACAGTGCTCTTTCCATGAGGTTTACATTATTTTTAATGTTTTTTTCACAAACTTTAACAGCAAGATTTTCCAGCACACACATGCACTTTCTTCTCTCACATACATGAAACACTGCCACTCTGAGCTCACTCCTTCCTCATGTTTGACCACTCTACTGCAGCTCTGTTTTTGCTCTAAGCTGTAGTGACTCATCTGTAAGGAGACAGGCATCTCCAGACAGCCCAGGGCAGCTGGCATGCAGAGGAGACTGAGCCACAGCAAAGGACAATCACCAGGCCAATCACAGTGAAGATTAGCACACACACACACACACATCGTTACACATCTATCCACAATTCACTGTGCATATTTTCCATTAAAGTAGCATTCTTCCTTGTCATGGGGCTTTCCTATTTGTGCCTTTTGTTGCTGATGATAGCACTTTTACATCAGTGTCTGTCGATGACAGACTTTCTAGATGATCCCAAATAGCCAGCTCACTGTCACCAAAAGCGTTGTGAAATCTAATTTTTGATTTTTCTCTGAAATGCTAGAGAACTTCGATGAAGGGCACTTTATCTTAGATGTTGGCTAATGGTGCTTTTACAGAACAATTTGTGCAAACATTTTTGTTGTTGTTTGTTTGTTTATTTATTTTATTATAGCCAGCGATATCAAAGCTAACATTTCTACTACAGAGTGTCCATTCAGTTACTGGAAGTTTGATGACATGGTCATTTAGTGCTAGTGGTCTGAATCATAATTATGTAGCTAGGTCAACGAATGCTGCCCAACACTGCTTTAGAAGATTTATGGGGCTCTTAATAACTGTACTGGCAGTCGCATAAACCTAAAAGGCATGTTTAGCCATATAATATCTGGCCAACAGTTACAATCCCATTACTGTGTTCTCCCAAAGACATAGCATATTAAAAAAGGCTATGACGTTTAGAGGAAGCACTCTTGTCAAACACACGGTTACCTGCTGTTCTCGGTCCTGAAGGAGACATGCTTCTTACCCTGTCTGTCCAGATTAAACCTCACCAAAGACACAGAGGACGAGATGTTCACTGTGAACATGACGATTATCACAGTCTTAGATTATCCTGATACTCTCTGTGACTTTGTCTAGTCCCTGGTGTGGTGCTATGTGTCTATGTGTGTGCATGCGCGCATGTGGGTGTACGTGTGTGTGTGTGTGTGTGTGTGCGTGCGTGTGTGCATGTGGGTGTACGTGTGTGTGTGTGTGGAATCTCTGGCTGTGGGGGTGTGATGGGAAACAGTTCTACTTTGGCTGTCACACACTCTCCTCATCCGGAACGGCAGAAGACTTAACTCTTACACACCCTCCTTCACGTTTTTTAAAAGCTACTGCACAGAAGAGTACTTCATTCTTGCACAAATCTAATCAGTAGTGAAGCTTCTCTCCCTTCCAGGAAAACTTGTTATCAAGGTTATCGTTCGAACACAGTGCTGATCAAGACCTTTCTGATGAAAGTGCCTTTTTCAACATTTTAGCTGTCATCTTTCATGCTAGTGTGTGGCCAACCACAGACCAGTCTGGCATGTAAACCTTCTTTCTGAAGATTTGCTAACCAGCTCCTACGCAGCCTCACCACTGATTTGTGAACGTGTCAGCTGTAAATGTCACATGTCTCTCTCTGTATTAGGTGTCTTTGTGTGCATGGCCACATTCAGCTTGCTTCACACCTCTGACCACTTGAGTGTGAAGAGAAAGAAAAAAATTAAAAACAGGAATGACTTGAGAAAATTTCTAAATGTCTGAACGCTCTTCTCCCCATCAAGAGACCTGCCGCCCTCCCTACACCATTCTTTCATCTACGCTAAGAATGTAAATAGTTGGTTACCATGGCTACCCTGCAGAGGAATTCTCCATTTTATCTGTGTTGCTTTCCTCACCCTCTGTTGCACCTCTGTGTTCTTTCTGCAGTGTTTGCCGTCTTCTGTCTCTCTCTGATAATGTTTTTGACCAGTGGCCCCACTCTCAGTCACATGCCCAGTGTTGTGTGTGCAGGCCAAGATTCCCAAACCTCACCGCTGCTGAGGTTCAGAGGCACTCGCTCGCTCTCTCTCTCTTACTCTTGTGTCGATGCCATGTGCCACTCTCTCTCTGCTTTCAAAGTCTTGGGTGAGTTCTTGGCCACAGCACTCTACCTCAGAACATACTACTTAAGTCTAATTTGTCTCTGCACCAGCATATGTTTCAAGATGTTTCAAGGCCTTCGGAGCAACTGAGAACCAACTACATGCGATAAGAGTTTAATTCAAGGACTATGGTTAAAATTTGAAGTAACCCC
>NC_137512.1:1457500-1462500 GCF_041902795.1 Electrophorus electricus
ACTTCAGCCGCCTCTCTTCTTACCCTGATGCGCCCATCACTCTGGGACAGGGTAAATCAGGACTCATCAGACCACATGACCTTCTTCCATTGCTCCAGAGTCCAATCTTTATGCTCCCTAGCAAATTGAAGCCGCTTTTGCTGGTTAGCCTCACTGACAAGTGATTTTCTTAAGGCTACACAGCTGTTTAGTCCCAATCCCTTGAGTTCCCTTCGCATTGTGCGTGTGGAAATACTCTTACTTTCACTATAAAACATATTCCTGAGTTCTACTGTTGTTTTTCTACGATTTGATTTCACCACGCGTTTAAGTGACCACCGATCACGGTTATTCAAGATTTTTTTCTGACCACATTCCTTCCTCAAAGATAATGTTTCTCCACTGTCGTTCCACTTTTTAATAATGCATTGGACAGTTCTGTTCTTTCTGAAACAGATTAACATCTTTTCCGTGACCACAGGATGTGTCTTTCGACATGGTTGTTTAACAAATGAGAAGCTACTCACTACATCATTTAGGGTTAAATAACTTGTTGCCAGCTGAAACAATCACCCAAGCAGTAATTATCCAATGGGAGGCTCTTACCTATTTGCTTAGTTGAATCCAGGTGGTGACCTTTTTTTGGACTTACTGCTAACATACAGGCAATGATTATATTATAGTTAGCTGTTCTTCTAATACGTTCATGCATCAGAATGATTCCAGTTGCTCTAATCTAGCGTTTACACAAGCACAAAGCGCTCTGTAGCATGTCCGGTAGTCCAAAATGAATGTCCTACTACTCGAGTTCCTACATGTATTAACACACAGGGTGACTAATAAGTGAAAGTAGACACCGTAGCAACTTAGTATGAAGATTATAGTATGTTATACCACTGCACCGTGTGGTGGTGTTAGGGGGCTGCGCAGGGGTCCGAGGGCAGGGGGCGACTGGATGGTTGGCTAGGCCTATGCTAGCCTAGGCTAGGCTAAGGTAGGCTAGGCTAGGCTAGGCTAGGATAAGGTAGGCTAGGCTAGGCCTATGCTAGGCTAGGCTAGGATAAGGTAGGCTAGGCTAGGCCTATGCTAGGCCAGGATAAGTTAGGCTAGGCTAGGCCTATGCTAGGCTAGGCTAGGATAAGGTATGCTAGGCTAGGCCTATGCTAGGCTAGGCTAGGATAAGGTAGGCTAGGCTAGGCCTATGCTAGGCCAGGATAAATTAGGCTAGGCTAGGCCTATGCTAGGCTAGGCTGGGATAAGGTAGGCTAGGTTAGGCCTATGCTAAGATAGGCTAGGATAAGGTAGGCTAGGCCGGGCAGACTGAAAAGCAGTGGGTTAGTACCTGTCACAGTGCAGCACCGGGCTTTGGCACAGAGCAGGCAGGGTGGGGTTGCAGTCCCCAGGCCCCCCTGTGCACAGGTAGGGGTGGGGACTACTGGAATCCCCAAGCAGTTTGTGAATGACACTGTAAATGGACCTGACCCTAGTGGGGTACAATAATCACACAGGAAGTGGACCTGACCCTAGTGGGGTACAATAATCACACAGTAAATGGACCTGACCCTAGTGGGGTACAATAATCACACAGGAAGTGGACCTGACCCTAGTGGGGTACAATAATCACACAGTAAATGGACCTGACCCTAGTGGGGTACAATAATCACACAGGAAGTGGACCTGACCCTAGTGGGGTACAATAATCACACAGTAAATGGACCTGACCCTAGTGGGGTACAATAATCACACAGTAAATGGACCTGACCCTATTGGGGTACAATAATCACACAGTAAATGGACCTGACCCTAGTGGGGTACAATAATCACACAGTAAATGGACCTGACCCTAGTGGGGTACAATGATCACACAGTAAATGGACCTGACCCTAGTGGGGTACAATAATCACACAGTAAGTGGACCTGACCCTAGTGGGGTACAATAATCACACAGGAAGTGGACCTGACCCTATTGGGGTACAATAATCACACAGTAAATGGACCTGACCCTAGTGGGATACAATAATCACACAGTAAATGGACCTGACCCTAGTGGGGTACAATAATCACACAGGAAGTGGACCTGACCCTACTGGGGTACAATAATCACACAGTAAATGGACCTGACCCTAGTGGGGTACAATAATCACACAGTAAATGGAGCTGACCCTAGTGGGGTACAATAATCACACAGTAAGTGGACCTGACCCTAGTGGGGTACAATAGTCACACAGTAAATGGACCTGACTCAGACACACACAGACAGCAGACACAAAGACAGAATCACCTGCAGGTACTGTACATAAAAAACAGAACATGCATGCACGCACACGCACACACACGCACGCACGCACGCACACACACACACACACACACACACACACATGTCAGCAACAATGCATTTAACTCTCATTCATCAGAACAGGCGTGGCAGCTTTGGAGGCTGGACTGACACACAGGCTCTGGGGGGGTGGGGGGTCCATGCTTTGTTTATGGTGAGACTGATTCATATGCAGGAAACTGGCAGTTTTATACAGTTAAAGGCTGAATCTTAAACAGTCAATGACATTTGACCCACGACAGAATGACCTCTAACCCAGGAGTGTTTGCAGTGCTCACACAGGCCTGAAGAGAATGCATTTATCACTCGCGTCTTTCCTTTTGGGTCATACTCACAAACACACTACAGACAGCACAGACAGCACAAAGATGGTCACCAGCCCACATCCTGAACATTCTCAAAAAGCTTTGCAGTTTTGTTTTCTTTTTTTGTCCTGTGGTTTGCACCCTGTGAGTCAAACATCATCATAGAAATCAAACAAAGTATGATAAGTGTGGGAAAGTTAATGGAAAAGTGTGAAAGGATCATGTGTAATAATTCCCGTCTCGCTAAAACACAGTAAGGCATGAGTGTGGATTTTCGGCGAGCGGGACGCTTGCGAGGCGTGCGACCGAGGGAGTGTGTGTGGGCGTGTGCGGTGGAGTGAGGACTGACCTGGTGAAGTCATCCTCGCCCAGCATGTGTCGGGGCACTGGGGAGTAGCGTGAGGGAGTGACCTGGGGAGGGTACACAGGCTTAGGCTCCATGCCGCCCATGTAGGCCATGCTGGAGTTGTGGCCGACGTGGTTGTCCACCATAGTGGGGAAGGCTGGAGGCAGGGCGAGACCAGTAGAGGAGAAGAGAGAGAAAGTAAGTCCGCACGTCCACCGGAGTGTGAACGCGTGCGCGGGAAGCACAGTTAGTGCCTGGCAGAGCTCTTAGGCGCGACTCCCTGCTCGGCAGGAGAGGAGGCGGGTGGTGTGTAGCGCAGGGCAGTGGGCAGGGATGCAGCGTGTGGGATTCTGGGAACAGAGTGGTCACAGCATATCAGCTGCACCAGTGCCGCACTGTTACAAAACCACACGCCACTTTGCCTCAGCACAGCAGCAGTGCATGGCCGGTTCTCTGGTCAAATGCGTCTCTATCTAAGTGTGCAGCTTTTTCTCACTTTCATTTCAGCTGGCTGGTGATTTTTTGGGGCTTTACGTGCCCACAGGGTACATGCGACAGAGGCCGGCTGTGTTTCAGGGCCTGGCGCCGGCCTGTGCACGTCAGCGGGAGATACGTACTGCTTGAGTAATCAGGAGGAGCATACACGTCGTTGAGATGCACGGCTCCTGGCTTGGCCACTTTCAAATACACCATGTCTGAGGTGTTCTTCAGCGCGGCTACGGCCTCCTCGTGACGCACGTCCTGCAAGATGATGTTATTCACCTGCAGACAAACACACACACACACATCACATCAGCCCAGCTCTGGAGTGTGACCTCCGGGCAGCCTGATGCCGTGTTTGAAGGAATGGGAAGGAAGTTAGCAGGCCGGAGAAGCCGGCTGGACCTCCGCGTTGGGAGGTTTTCCATTCTCCTGCCCCCGTCTGCCCTGTGACAGCGGGATGGACACAGAGAACAGAAGCTGGAGTGAGTCAGCATGTGTTTTCCTTTCTGTTTCAATGTTGCTCTGGAGACGCACACACTGGCGCATACATTAAAAACAAAGACCTGCATCTTAAAAATAAGATCATATTTGAGATGCTACAAGTCATGCTGTTAAGAGAACTACATTATTCACATTATTTATATTCTGCTGCAAAGAGTTAATTAGGGAGATACAATATTTCTGCGGAGTACATTGTCTCCCTGATAGCAGCCGTTAGTGTTTACTGAGATATTACAATCCCGTCACAATCCCGTCATATCAGACTAAAGAACCACTTCATTTCAGCAAGAGAATGTGTCTGGGATTCAGTGTCAAACCAACAGCCATATCCCCCTCCTGGCTCGATACATACGTCTGTGAATTTTAAGGCAAGCGTCCACCTGTGTGAGCGCTTATAAAACGGTGCTAGTGAAAGCGTGCAGTCGTACAGCCAGGAGCCGATCGCCTGTTTGAAGTCTTCCATCTTTCTGTGCTGCGCCGCCTTCGATGATCTTGGTGATGTAGATGCTGTTGTCTCCAGGGATGTGCTGGTTACCAATGCCACCAGCAATGCTGAAGCCCAGGCCTAGAATACAAAAAACGCACAGGTAAATAACACACTACAGCTACATCAGTGACACACTGCCTAATGGCACCTGGAGAGTGTGTGAGTGTGTGTTTGGTTGGTGTTCCTTTAACCTTTGGGCCCTTTGAGCAGGTTGACCTCCAGGATGGTCTCGGGTGGAGCCTGTCTTCTACGCACAAGCAGCCGGACCACAGGACCAGCCTCCTTCAGTGCCTCCACCGCCCGGCTGTGCACCACCTCAGACACATCCACCTCATTCACACGCAGCACACAGTCGTTCACTCTGCCAGACACACGCATACGCACACACACACACACACACACACACACACACACACACATGCACGCACACACAAACACACACACACACACACGCGCGCGCAAGCACACGCCCACACACACGCCCACACACACACACACACACACACACACACACACACACACACAACATCGATCACACAACTGCGCTCATTTAAGGCTTAATGC
>NC_137512.1:1467500-1477500 GCF_041902795.1 Electrophorus electricus
TCACAGCATTACTCTACTTCAGTGGAAGGATGCACAGACGCGCTGTAACGGCCGATCGGAGACTTCTGCTTCTCTGCTGTATTTCACACTGCGCACCGCATTTACTCCCTGGCTGCAATGCACAGTAATAACAGCAATGCAAAAGAAAGCAAACTACCATGCAGTCTTCACTGCCTGCAAGCTAGAATATGAAAATACGTGCTTCCAAACCTGGAACACCCATCACCCTAATCTAACCGTTTGTCTATAATCCACGTCTTTGTCATGCTGCTCAAGCAACCATCGTGGAGTAATCTCGGCGTGGGTTATCCTGAGCCCGGCGAGGGTGGAGCACGCTGCTGCTGCTACTGCACGTGTGACACCAGTACACCACCCAGAGTGCTTACGTGCTGACCAGGGCTGACCCTGTCTGACCCCATCTGCATGTGCATCTGTTCAGTGCTAACTCACTAGGAGCAGATTTTAAAACTCACAGGGGATATGGTTTTGTTTTTTGTTTTTTTGTTTTTTTTTGCAGACATAGCTGACAAGAGGCGAGGGGTGAATGATAAAAGTGCGCAACAGTAACAGGCTGGAGAGTGTCCAGATGTGCCAGAAGGACACACAGCGGGGATTAACCAAATCTGGATTAGATTATAATAAATCCCTTAATTTCCTTTTAATTCAGACACTAATCATTAAAGGCTGTTTCCAGCCAGATGTTGCTGTTCACTTCTCTCCAGCTGCAACACTCACTCACACACACACACACACACACACACACACACACACACACACACACACACACTGGTTTGGCAGCTCGTCTATTCAAACTGGGCTTCATCTCACATTAAAACTGTACATCCGTCCTGGCGTCTGTACATCTTGCACATTAACGAGGTGAACTGATATTAGCTCCCTTTACCACTCCACCTGACACACTTCCTTGCTGGATGTGCTTGCGCCCCCCTGGGACTGCCAGCTGACAAAGCCTCCCGGCAAACGCTGGCAGGAGCCGAGACAAGCGCCTCATCCAAACCGTTAAATAATCGATGTGTTCCCATGGTCACGGCTACCGTGGCTACGGCGCTGGCTGTGCGGAGCAGAAAGGGCCCGCCCCCAGACCTACGGCGTCGCGGTGGAAGCGGAAACGTCCGGAGGACAGGCAGGCTGTGTCACAATCAGCTCTCCACTACAACATGTCTGCGCTAGAGTGGCTGAGAAAGGGACAGCTGGGGGACACAACCAAGCTCCAGCATTCACTGCCAGACAGCTTTCGGGTGGACCCACACCCGAAGGGTCAAAGCACCCATGACATTTTAAACAAGTTAAATTTTTTTTTTTCTAAATAAAGTAGCCCTGGTGGTTTGTGTACAGAGAAAGAGTTAATAGAGGTGTCATTTAAAATGCTAGCAAAACAAACATATTTTTAGCACCAAATAGCAAGAGCGATTACCAAAGTCCACACTAAGGATAAACATTGCTATGAGAATCAGGTGCTAGTCTTGTCTTTCAGCCCACAAATCAACACACATTCATAACAACTCACTGAAAACACAGCAGTAGTTATGTGACATACTGACACCATATTTGACATCACCAGATGTGCAGGGGTTGCATGTACGGAGAACAGAGGACTGAACGCAGCGTCGGACGATGACACTGTACACGGAGAGGAGGCAGGGGACAGAGCCGCTTGGTGCATTAGTAATTCAGACGGTTTATGAACAAAAGTCTAGGGCAGCACTACTGGGGACAGAAATGTGAGGAGCTTTAGGCTTAGTAAGGGAAGAGAGAGAGATGGAAAGAGGGAGAGAGAGGGGGAGAAAGAGAGAGGAGAGAGACAGAGAGAAATAAATAGTGCGAGTTGCCTCTCTCAGATGTTCCTTTCAGCCAGCCATCACTGGGTGCCCATATAAGTCACGCTGCAATCAAATCAATAGAGACCCAGTTACCGCACCTGACATTTCAGTCACGCTGAGAGAGACACCAGGAAGAAAAAGAGAGACCAAGGAACACAGTGGGGAAGTGAAGGGAATATCTGATGAGGGATCTTTTACTCCAAGGACTAGAAAAATCTGTTCATGCAAAAATCTGTTTCTGAATGAAAACGTGGGGTTTACAAGTACCTGTCTCAGGAGTACTGTCTGTGTTTCACTGGCCGAGAAGGACATTAAATCCTGAGACACTGTCCGAGAAGGACATTATATCCTGAGACACTGTCTGAGAAGGACATTATATCCTGAGACACTGTCCAAGAAGGACATTAAATCCTGAGACACTGTCCGAGAAGGACATTAAATCCTGAGACACTGTCTGAGAAGGACATTATATCCTGAGACACTGTCCAAGAAGGACATTAAATCCTGAGACACTGTCTGACAAGGACATTAAATCCTGAGACACTGTCCGAGAAGGACATTATATCCTGAGACACTGTCCGAGAAGGACATTAAATCCTGAGACACTGTCCGAGAAGGACATTAAATCCTGAGACACTGTCCGAGAAGGACATTAAATCCTGAGACACTGTCCGAGAAGCACATTAAATCCTGAGACACTGTCCGAGAAGGACATTAAATCCTGAGACACTGTCCGAGAAGGACATTAAATCCTGAGACACTGTCCGAGAAGGACATTAAATCCTGAGACACTGTCCGAGAAGGACATTATATCCTGAGACACTGTCCGAGAAGGACATTAAATCCTGAGACACTGTCCGAGAAGCACATTAAATCCTGAGACACTGTCCGAGAAGGACATTAAATCCTGAGACACTGTCCGAGAAGGACATTAAATCCTGAGACACTGTCTGAGAAGGACATTATATCCTGAGACACTGACCGAGAAGGACATTAAATCCTGAGACACTGTCCGAGAAGGACATTAAATCCTGAGACACTGTCCGAGAAGGACATTAAATCCTGAGACACTGTCTGAGAAGGACATTATATCCTGAGACACTGTCCAAGAAGGACATTAAATCCGGAGACACTGTCTGAGAAGGACATTATATCCTGAGACACTGTCTGAGAAGGACATTAAATCCTGAGACACTGTCTGAGAAGGACATTATATCCTGAGACACTGTCTGAGAAGGACATTATATCCTGAGACACTGTCTGAGAAGGACATTAAATGATCCGTGTTTGTCCCTCTAAAGTGTGCTATGGTTCATCCTTCTGTGTCGTCATGGTGAACAGTTACAACAGAGCCACCAAGAGGTTATCAGTCTGACCTTCAGCTCAGCACACAGCTGAATGAACCACCGACATTAATGACTACAGTCCCAGCCACAAACACTGTGCCTGAGTCTCGGTGTCTGAACGGGTGGGCTCTGAGACACGTGTAATGTACAGCGCACGCTACTGGATGAGAGCTAACAGGGAGCATGTCGGGACTATCTAAGTTCAAACATCCTAAACGCACTGCTGCGCTGATAACTGAAGCCCTGCTGTAACAGCAGGTCTGTATGCTTCTCCATCACTAAAGTATTATTATTATTATTATTATTATTATTATTAGTTGCATTATTAGGGTTAGGGTCAGTGAGAGGGATAGAGTCAGTGAGAGGGATAGAGTCAGTGCGAGGGCTAGAGTCAGTGAGAGGGATAGAGTCAGTGCGAGGGCTAGAGTCAGTGAGAGGGTTAGAGTCAGTGAGAGGGTTAGAGTCAGTGAGAGGGCTAGAGTCAGTGAGAGGGTTAGAGTCAGTGAGAGGGATAGAGTCAGTGCGAGGGCTAGAGTCAGTGAGAGGGATAGAGTCAGTGCGAGGGCTAGAGTCAGTGCGAGGGCTAGAGTCAGTGAGAGGGATATAGTCAGTGCGAGGGCTAGAGTCAGTGAGAGGGTTAGAGTCAGTGAGAGGGATAGAGTCAGTGAGAGGGATAGAGTCAGTGAGAGGGTTAGAGTCAGTGAGAGGGATAGAGTCAGTGAGAGGGTTAGAGTCAGTGCGAGGGCTAAAGTCAGTGAGAGGGTTAGAGTCAGTGAGAGGGATAGAGTCAGTGCGAGGGCTAGAGTCAGTGAGAGGGCTAGAGTCAGTGAGAGGGTTAAGGTCAGTGAGAGGGATAGAGTCAGTGAGAGGTCTAGAGTCAGTGCGAGGGCTAGAGTCAGTGAGAGGATTAGGGACAGTGAGAGGGATAGAGTCAGTGAGAGTGTTAAGGTCAGTGAGAGGGATAGAGTCAGTGAGAGGGCTAGAGTCAGTGCGAGGGCTAGAGTCAGTGAGAGGGTTAAGGTCAGTGAGAGGGATAGAGTCAGTGAGAGGGCTAGAGTCAGTGCGAGGGCTAGAGTCAGTGAGAGGGTTAAGGTCAGTGAGAGGGATAGAGTCAGTGAGAGGGATAGAGTCAGTGCGAGGGCTAGAGTCAGTGAGAGGGTTAGGGACAGTGAGAGGGTTAGAGTCAGTGAGAGGGTTAGGGACAGTGAGAGGGTTAGGGACAGTGAGAGGGTTAGAGTCAGTGAGAGGGTTAGAGTCAGTGAGAGGGTTAGGGACAGTGAGAGGGTTAGGGACAGTGAGAGGGTTAGAGTCAGTGAGAGGGTTAGGGACAGTGAGAGGGTTAGAGTCAGTGAGAGGGTTAGGGACAGTGAGAGGGCTAGAGTCAGTGAGAGGGTTAGGGACAGTGAGAGGGTTAGGGACAGTGAGAGGGTTAGAGTCAGTGAGAGGGTTAGGGACAGTGAGAGGGTTAGAGTCAGTGCGAGGGCTAGAGTCAGTGAGAGGGATAGAGTCAGTGAGAGGGATAGAGTCAGTGCGAGGGCTAGAGTCAGTGAGAGGGTTAGGGACAGTGAGAGGGTTAGAGTCAGTGAGAGGGTTAGGGACAGTGAGAGGGTTAGAGTCAGTGAGAGGGTTAGAGTCAGTGAGAGGGTTAGGGACAGTGAGAGGGTTAGGGACAGTGAGAGGGTTAGAGTCAGTGAGAGGGTTAGGGACAGTGAGAGGGTTAGAGTCAGTGAGAGGGTTAGAGTCAGTGAGAGGGTTAGGGTCAGTGAGAGGGATAGAGTCAGTGAGAGGGTTAGGGTGCTCAGTGTGATTAATTGTGAACTAGAGACAAAATTTACTGAATTAAGTAAATGCTAAATTGGCCGGATTAATATGTTTTAGAGAATGAAAACGGTACATATGGAAACTCCAGTGATGTAGGTGTTCGTGGGTGAACTACACGTCTGATTTTACATACATGTTAACATGACTTTAGCTTCTACTTGAACTACTGAAAAAACATATCAATGGCTATCATTTATCATATATATATATATATATATATATATATATATATATATATATATATATATATATATATATACACACACACACACATCATTTTATATATATATATATAATACATCATATATCATACATCATACGTCACATATCAAATGTCATACATCATATATGATATATCATATATCATACATCATACATCAAATTTCAACCAAGCCCAAGTAAGAAAGGCTTTGTGGTCACAACCTGCTGGTTTTCAGTTGGTTGCTACCTCTTGTTGCTAAGATAACTGCACTGTGCGCTTCACTGTGTTGATACTAGTGGTAGCTGCCAATAAGTGGGAACAGAAGATCTCACACACACTTTTTTCCTTACTGCTGTCATTTGGCAATGGTGAGAAATGCATGTTCAATATATGTGTTTTCATCTCAGAAGCAGGCAATTTCAGTTAAATTTCATCGTGTGCGAAAGTGAGCAGCCTGGCCTGTCCTCTTGACCTTCTTCAGCAAGCCCCATCCTCCCGTGCTGTCTTTTGCAGTCAAATCTTTCTTGCCAGTCAGAAGTCGACTGGGTTCAGGAGTCACGTTCTCCCTCCTTTCCGGCAGTTCCGGCCACCTGTGTGCGGTGCTCAGGGAGGCTGAGGGTGTAACACGAGAGCAGATATCAAAGCAGACGAATCATACAGGGTCTGCTGCTTGAACCATCAAGTGCAGATGACAGAGGCGTCTCTCACACGTAAGCCCAGAAGAGAGACCCCTCACCAAGTCATGGTCTTCTCTGGCCCTGTGCTCAGACACCCTCCCACCACAGATCCGTCCCTCTGCGGGCCCGCGCGCGGCTTGGCTGACAAATCCGTGTAGGTGTTGAGAGTGATGAAGAATTTCAGTAAGTAGGACAATGCAATAACAACAGCGCAGGAAGCAAAGCTATTATTTTTCTCTCCATAATTATGAATATATTCATGTGCACGCGTATCCATATGCTGACATATTTACTGCCAAAAGGCCATGAAAAAAGCGACTTTATTTTAAATGTTTGTATCACTTCAGGCAATGCCCTGAACCAAACAATCTGCCTCCCACATAGGGGCCAGATCTGCCGTCTCTCTTGCACACCTTTGGACAGAGGGAGCGTCAGAGCACGAGCGCACGGTACATCTCTCCACTGAGAGCGCGCACATATCACAAACACTGATCTGAGAACACGAGCGCACGGTACATCTCTCCACTGAGAGCGCGCACATATCACAAACACTGATCTGAGAACACGAGCGCACGGTACATCTCTCCACTGAGAGCGCGCACATATCACAAACACTGATCTGAGAACACGAGCGCACGGTACATCTCTCCACTGAGAGCGCGCACATATCACAAACACTGATCTGAGAACACGAGCGCACGGTACATCTCTCCACTGAGAGCGCGCACATATCACAAACACTGATCTGAGAACACGAGCACACGGTACATCTCTCCACTGAGAGCGCGCACATATCACAAACACTGATCTGAGAGCACGAGCGCACGGTACATCTCTCCACTGAGAGCGCGCACATATCACAAACACTGATCTGAGAACACGAGCGCACGGTACATCTCTCCACTGAGAGCGCGCACATATCACAAACACTGATCTGAGAACACGAGCGCACGGTACATCTCTCCACTGAGAGCGCGCACATATCACAAACACTGATCTGAGAACACGAGCGCACGGTACATCTCTCCACTGAGAGCGCGCACATATCACAAACACTGATCTGAGAACACACAGATCAGTCTTTTTCACACAACCATCATTTGAAAGGCAGGACTGTGACACAGTGTACCAAGGTAATGAAAATGATTTATCTAAACGCTAAATTCTTTCCAGCTAGGTGTCATGTAGCGAGTCACATAATACCACACTGAATTTTTAAAGAACTACATATCTAAAATCAGTCATTTGTTTTAATACGAACTGATAGACCAGTTAAGACAGTGAACACATACCTGTATTTATTTATTGTAGTCATTTTAAACAAATCTTTTATGCACTTGCTTTTATAGATTTATTTTATTTCTACGGTGCACAATTATGTACAATATTCCACTTTATAATTAAATGGTTAAAATGTATTTATTAAGGTTAATAATTTCATAAACAACTTAGAAATGTAAACTTAGAAAAGAGCAAACAGTCATTTCTGATTGGTGCGGTTAAATGGTAGTAACCTAAGAAATATCTGCTAAAGCTAACAACAAAAACGCCGACAGATGGAGAAGACAGAAAAAAGCAGGAAAGCGTGAGGTTTTACAGTACGGATGAATGTGCTCTCTTAATTCTGTCTCCCTTTTTATTTCTGTGTTTATATCTGATTATTAATGATTTTAAGGTCTTTAGGACGTATTTAATACCCATTAGAAACCATTAATAAACCCCTACAAGGGCCATTGTAACCACATATAATCAAAATATTTATGACCATCAAAAGTCCATAATTTTTTTTTACTTAAAAAAGGTTTTCTAATCCTCATTATACATTGTGTTCATAGCAAGACTCCTCTATTGTGTGTTATGTCGAGAAGTATTAGCCAGTTCTAAACTACGCATGTATATGCAGCTCTGTAAACACATGCTCATTTGACTTTAATTCTGTCCACTCTCCAAGTAAATAAGTCTGGCACAACCAGGACTATTCTGTGAACTAGCAAGATTTCAGGATTCAAGGTGAGTTAGTAAAAACCTGCCCAGAATTCTGTGACCAGCCCTGCTTCTCACCCGTTTGAAGTATTACGGCATGATTTTTAATTTAATAACTCACATTGCCCACGGTAATTACATAAATGACTGTTACTGATTATTCCATATCCTCTAAGGACGTCTTAACGAGGGAAGACTTGGCAGATGTTTGTATCTGAGAAGTAATCACCTTGAAGTGAGATGAAAATGAGAAATGCAAAGGAATTCCTTAAACAGATTATAGCTGCATAGGACAATTTTCACCGTGTATTGTAAGGCACCCAGCACCCTAAAACTGCAAGTCCGTTTGTCTCAGCTGCAGTTTCGCTATGCCTAGAACTAGAACTCCTTAACGTGCTGTACAGTTTGAGGTTTAACACAGGGAGATGATGGCAAAACTAGACAAAAGCATCACTCGCTCGTGATCTGCGCAGCCTCAGCACAGACGGCCCCAGCTCTAGCCCTGCAGTGAGTCCAGCATATGTACGTGGAGGATTACATAACAGGAATATTAATGCGCTATATTAATCCAGAGGACCCGTACTGGGCTCTGTAAACTGGCTGATCGGGCTCTGCAGTTAAATTCATACATGACTTCCTGAATATCACTCTGCTACTGAAGCCTAACCTAAGATATGTTACTCAAGCTACCAGCAGAATGACTGAACGCAAACATGTCAATACCCTCTGATGTACTGGAGGGTTTGTCGTATGCATCTTACTTTATCCTGCTATACAAGCAGATGAACATTTATGGCATCCTGTTTGCTTTCAAAACCCCTTTTTTCTCGCCATGTCTCCACAGTGTGCTCGCCCCCATTAGACAGAGCAAGGCTAATATAGAGCTCAGTGCAGAACGCTCCATGGCAACACCAGCGGTGTGTGTCTTCTCCTACCCAGTGCCAGAGTGCATGAAACAGAAATGTGTGACTGTGTGTGTATGTTTCTGTTATGAGCTGAGGTTTTTCTAATATTCAACATGTCCATTTCATGACACCAACACAGAGCTCAAACATTGACTGGACTCAGAAGACACTCACAGTGCTTTGTGAATGGTTCGACAACATCCAATAAAAACCCCCAAAAAACAAAAAAAACCCAAGCTTCATGAGTTGTTTTACTAAGGCCTGAGCCTCGCACTGTAACAAAGGCTTAATGACTACTCTTCTCCCTCTGCAGAGTCACAAACTCACGATGACTAATGTCAAATAATAAACTGCTATTTTCTCTCCAGATGCAGGACGGCACACAACATATCCCCTGCATTCTCTATCTGCGTCTCAGCTCTTCGCTGTCATGAGTTTCCATTGTTCTCAGTGAGAATAAGTGCCTTGTCTTTCAATAAAAGACATATTGCAGTTCTAATCCAGAACTGAACTGATTCACGTTAACATTAGTACATTTGACATGCTATAACCCAACAGTAAATGCACATTAAAGAAAAGTAAAACTTCAAGCTTATGAAAGAGAACAAAAGAAAAAAATGCATTGTTGTTAAGAAAACAACACAGAGACCAGAAAAAGCAAACTGACTGAAGGTCTTAGCTGCTCAGATGTTGTCTGAATAGTTACAAAATAATTAAATACACCATGTGGGTAAGCAAATTTCATCCCTTCTCAAAATAGAGACTACCACTTAACTACAGAGGATCAAATACCAACTCAAAACTGCGGCTGCCTGTGGACCATGTAAGTGAGAAGCTTTGATAAGACAGCATGGAAATTCAGCATGTAATCTTCTGGGCTCAGTCCTCTCACAACTGCTTCCAGGGGCTAAGGCTCTGAGATGAGAGATATTCTGATAGATTCGTATCTCTCGAGAGATACGGGGTTACATGCTGAGCAGGAATGAGCTGTGCACAAACTCCAAATGTACATTAGTTTATCAGTCCCAAGGGAACTGCACGAGATGAAAAGGAAAGCAGTTACTATCTAGTCATTGTAGTGGAGTGTAGAGACAAAAGCTCGTCTGAGTGCGGTCACATCTCACGCCACCAAACTCTACCTGTGCTTATACTCCCCAGTCTTCTCATCACAGGACATCACCACTCACACCTGCTTCACGTCTTTGTGAGAGCACTGAGCACTATA
>NC_137512.1:1480000-1492500 GCF_041902795.1 Electrophorus electricus
CATAATGAGATATCAGTATTGAAGGCTAACACTGCTGTAATGAGATATCAGTATTGCAGGTAAACACTGCCATAAAGAGATATCAGTATTGAAGGCTAACACTGCTGTAATGAGATATCAGTATTGCAGGTAAACACTGCCATAAAGAGATATCAGTATTGAAGGCTAACACTGCTGTAATCAGATATCAGTATTGAAGGCTAACACTGCTGTAATCAGATATCAGTATTGCAGGCTAACACTGCCATAAAGAGATATCAGTATTGAAGGCTAACACATTGCTGTAATGAGATATCAGTATTGAAGGCTAAAACTGCCATGATGACTAACCAACAATCCATTGAGCAGTGCAACTTTGAAGCTAGTTTAGGAGAACGTCCAAAGAAGTAAAAGATCCTGTTTACAGAAAACTGCAACTTGGAAAACAAAAAACTGGGCAAAGTCAGACTCTCCATAGCAAAGTCAGACTCTCCATAGCAACTGGCTGAGGGAGCCTTTAGATGGTGTGGTAGCAAAACATGGTCGTTTTGACTGTCACCTCATTTAAATAAAATTAGTCATCTGAGAATGAGGAAAATGTGACAGCTGAAATGCTTGATAATGTCATGTCACTTAGACAGATCCAGGCACTACATGATAAATACACGAGGTACATAAACTGAACAACATGCCGAGCAGTGCTTTTTAAACCAACCCCCTTAAAAAGAAAAAGGATCTTTGGATGAGGAGGAGTTGAGACGTGCATGAGTTCTGCTCCACAGGACAGGACAGAGGGACATGACCCTCCAACACACACAACATATCTGTGTGTCCCTTAAAGAATCTCGTCACGTATCACAAGTTACTTATTTAAATATGCGTTATGTCACCACTGCATCTGACAGTAACTCCAGTCAATTTGGGATAAGGATTTGGATTAACGTTTAAAATGACAATAGGCAGGCCTAGACTGTTGCATTTAGAATTAACATTATGCATTTAGAAATAACATTATTTAAAGCCAACTTAAAGAAATCACTATTTTCCTTGCACTGATACAGCACAACACAATAATAATGATAATAACAATAAGAAGAAGAATGCCAAAATAACCCTAAAATCTTCATTATTATTAGCAGTGGTATATTCACTGGAACTATCAGTATTAAAGGCCCTAGCAGACTTCTACTTCTTAACTCTTAAGCAACTGCCTTAGAGAGATTTCAAAAGATTGTAGGCTGTGTTGCTGGACCAAACTTCATGTGGGCTCACTTCATTTTGGCAAGGGTGTGTGTGTGTGTGTGTGTGTGTGTGTGTGTGTGTGTGTGTGTGTGTGTGTGTGTGTATGTGTGTGTGTGTTTGTGTCTGTGTGTGTGAGAGAGAGAGAAAAAGAGTTAGTTTGTGTGCGTGTGGAGGGGGGCTATATTTCACTGGACACTGCTTTAAATGCACCCCCCCCAGTTGCCAAATCGCCTCCTACACCCTTGCTGCTATGGACAAGTGCATGCACAATACAAGTAAAAGATGTAGTCTAAACTGAGCAGAGGAGAAAGCAGCACCCACAGACACCCACAGCACAGAGAAGCTAGAAGGCTCTGGAACAGACACACTTTTAATGTTATTGATTGTGATGTGTGCAGGTTCCATGATCATGCGTGGGAGTTCGGATTCGGCTCGCGCAGATGCCAGAGTGACGGGAGAAAACAAAGACCACGCAGTGATATTGACTCCGCAAATATACGAAAGAAAAGAGCGCAGCGCATGTGTGGTCTGAACATGACTCCAGCCCTCATTCTGAACCCCTGAAACAGAGGGGATACATGAGCTGGGGCCTCTGAGACGGACTCTGGGTGACGTGCACACGACGTTACCCTCAACACAGTGTGCACAAGGAGGACCGAATCACGAGAGCACCCTGAACACACAGTGGTTATATTTTAGGGCCAGTCAGCACCGTGATCAGCAGAAATGAGGAAACAAAACAGGCAAGGAGAGCAACAAACAGCCCCTGGCCTGTGCAGCGGCGGATTGTGCAGGCAATACAAAGTAAAGAGATGGGACAGAGGTTTCTCAAACCCCTGACTGGAAGCCTGTGTGCTGTGGATCCTGTAAGGCATCACACAGGGCTTTCCCATTCATACAAAATATAAAACACCAATAAATTCAGTCATTTGGTATTAATAACGTAAAGAAAAACTGTCATGTACAAATACACATATACTAAATAAATACAATAAATAATATTTAATACAAAATATTATTTAATTCATTATTAATAAAATGGACAATATCTATATTTCTGTAATTTTCAGAGCATTAGCCTATATTAGTAAATATTTTCATCTGTTTTTGCAGGTACAATTTCTTGACATGTAGCTTGATTTTAGCACCGTCTCGTCAACTTCTTGACCTTAGCCAAACAGAAACTGTAGATGATCTTGTGCTACTCTTCAAACACCAGGCAAAACTACACAGGCAACATGAATGTACTCATGAGAATACCAAAGGTCAAGACAAGATGATATCAACCCTGCTTCTCAAAACCTTTTATGATGTCTGCACCCCTTTTCTAGCAAAGAAATGACCTGCCCTCCCTAGACAGGGGGAGGGGAGAACCGCCTTCAGCAATCCTCAAAGTAGATAAAAGCCAATTTGTGTAAATGTAGACATAAATACTGCAGTGTGCCTTATGTCCCAGTTTCATTTTGCTGGGGTCCACCCCCTATGTTTTTATGGTCTCTGTACATCTTGTTTTAAGAACATGTGATGGAGTGAGGTTGTTTGAGTGTCCAGAACCTGTATCTGTTACAGCCGTATTTAGCACCCTTCGTGACTGTTAGTGGTAATAACACGTCACAAAAGAAACATGTTAACATGTCTGTCCCTGGAGCACTCCAGGATAAGGAGGCTTATACGTAATACCAAAGGTCACAGGACCACAGAATGAATGCAGTGCCTTTGACCTGCAAGCACAACCATACTGAAAACTCTTAAATCGTGGGATATTCTCATACCAAAACAGCATCTAAAAATAATGCTGAATTAATCATGTCTATAAAACTGCAGCTAAATTCTTTGTCCCTCAGGTTAGGGGGTTTTGCAACCTCTTGTCACTATGGCAACAACTAAAGTCAATTGGAAGCATACAGCGTGCTGAGCAGAAGTAGGTGTTAGCAGTGTTCGATTCCAAAACCATATTTCTGTTGAATATAACCTAATATTACACAGTGAAATGGTATAATACATACATGTATCAGAAGACACGTAATAAAGAAATCACAAAACCTCCAAACTCTAGGTTATTCTGGAGAAAAATGGTTTATATTCACCCAAATACCTCTGAAATAAACAAACACTCAGCTAGCGCAGGACCTACAGACTGAACCAGCATTCTCTCATCCCCCACTCTGAATTACGACATACATAATTGCTCCATACACTGCTGCCATGATTCAGAACCGCTACAAAACCTACTTCAGCTCGATGGAAACTAAAAGTTTACATTGAAATGTGTTAATTGTTACACATCGCAGACTATACGTAGTGGACGTTATGTTTTCACCCACACAAACAATTACAATCAGCACAGGAAAACTGTCCTTTTTTTTTTACATGTTTGGACCAGATGGCATTTTGCAACTAGACATTACACAAAGACTTTATGCTAGCATGTTTATTGTTGGTGGTACATTGCTCATCCTTCAAGCAGTCATAACTTGATCAATTTCTAATAGTATTACATATCTACTACTACTACTCAGAGGTGTGTGATATGACATCATTCATCATTTTTAGAATGTCTAGCTTCTTACTAGCCAGAGAGATACTGGTAATACTGGTTACTGGTAAGCTAGTCATAGTAAGCTATTCGCCAGCGCTATCTGATGATGAGACACCCTTGTCTTGTCGATGATGAGACACCCTTTACTGGTACCACAGTGATGCATGTCAGTGATGAGACACCCTTTACTGGTACCACAGTGATGCATGTCGGTGATGAGACACCCTTTACTGGTAACACAGTGATGCATGTCAGTGATGAGACACCCTTTACTGGTACCACAGTGATGAGTATTAGTGATGAGACACCCTTTACTGACACCACAGTGATGCGTGTCGGTAATGAGACACCCTTTATTGGTACCACAGTGATGAGTGTCGGTGATGAGACACCCTTTACTGGTACCACAGGTAATGTGTGTCGGTGATGAGACACCCTTTACTGGTACCACAGTTATTGTGTGTCGGTGATGAGACACCCTTTAATGGTACCACAGTGATGAGTGTCATTGATGAGACACCCTTTACTGGTACCACAGTGATGCGCGTCGGTTATGAGACACCCTTTACTGGTACCACAGTAGTGATGAGTGTCGGTGATGAGACACCCTTTACTGGTACCACATACTTCATCACCTCTAGCCCTTCTTCATCTACATCCTCCCTCTTCAAATTTACCAATAACTGCACCACTGGGATTCATCCACAACACCCTTTGTGAATCTACAAACCTCCACTCAGGAATACTCGGTGGTCTATTGTGAGATCTCCAGTTGTCAGTAATGTCTCAGTGATATGTATAACCAGTTTAGAGGTTTGAAGCTGCAAGATCATGCAAAGCATTTGTACACTACTCTCACCACAAAAGCACTACAAGATCCAAACTCCTGAAGTATAGTAGAATAGTTGTCCATATTTAAGCTCTACATCACGGTTAAAAGAACTTTAACATTCAAGTAATAGACAACACATGTAAACAGTAAATCCACCATCAGTGACATACACGAACAATCTATAATACTGGTCAATATGCTCAGTGAGACAACGGAAACGTCATCTTTCTTTTAATAAGTATGAGAAATGTGTTGACAAAGCTTTTCTTATAGAATCTTGCTTCCCATCTTCTTCGAGTCCCTTAGCTGGAGCGCAAATGAGCTTATATGATATGATAAAGACAAGCCAGTCCTGAGATGGAGGCCGTCCCTACCGCAGCAGGGGTTAAAACAGAAGATGTTTGAGGGGATCAGTCCATTTTGAAGTCTTGCTCTTAAACAAAGACAGGATAAAGACTGCACCGATGACATTTATGCATCATACCCACTGCTTCCAATAAAGATAATAAAGTAGGATAATCATTTATACGACGTTAAAAACACTTTGGCATAAAAAAAATAGAGGCCAATTAATATTTACCATTAATTACAGTTATGAGACTGTTATGAGGAATGCTGGAATATTTACCACTAATTACAGTTATGAGACTGTTATGAGGAATGATGGAAGCCATAACAGGTCACGTCATGCCTGGTCCCTCTAAGCTGGACTCCAACTCCCAGGATTCTCCTGTTCAGACCATGACCACTGTCACCGTCACTAGGTCCAATTCACTCATCTACTGACCACTACCTCTTCCTAATCATCCCATTTTGCTCCCATGATCCTCAGGAAGTTTCAGATGTGGTCCTCTGCCATCCTAAGCCTTATCTTTGAACTTGTTTATGGTCTTTCTGATTTCTGAGCCTGTCTACTCCCTATAATTTGTTTTGATTTTCTGTTTAGTTTTTTTTTACTATTGCTTGTTTTCTGGTGGGCCTTCATATGACAGACTTAGTACAGGTGCCAGTTTCTCTATTAAACTGTTTACTGTTCTACACACCTGTGAGTGACTGAGTCCTGATGACACCTGCTCACGTGGAACTGCCTCAGACTACAGCAGTAGCCCAATACAATCTTGGTAAATATTTTTCTTAAAATTTCACATGTGCCGTGTTTAGCTAAAGCTAAAAAACAAAACTAGAACAGCATCACAGTTAACTACAGAGACCATTTAAAACCCACATACTTCATGCTTTAGTGGCTGTACCATTGTTTTAGGCTGTAACTCCCCAAACTACTTTGGAGCAGCTGGTGTTTTTGAAGGTAAACCTATTTATATTTGAATGATGTACAATATGTTCCAAAATTATTGGCATCCTCTATATTCTGAAAAAGAGTGTAATTAATGTTGGCTGAAATTACTTAATATTTTGCACACTATCCCTTAGCCAAGATATCAGCCGTGAGTTGTCATATAATATTTCAGGAAGCAGGATAAGAACATTACAATATTTCTGTTCTGTAGTTATTATGCCATTTTTCTTTGTATCCATATTCCTTGGGTCACTGTCCGGTTCAAAGTCATGCTCAACCATCTCTCTTCATGCCAAATCCACCATGTTTACAGGAAATTCTTCTCCAATTTGGACACTAAACTCAGAACCTCTTTCTGTTCATCAATCTGGCTTGTCTAATCACATTCCAGGTATTTAAAACTGGTTTGCTGGGAGTAGACCCTTTCTTAAGTGAAACCTTCCAAATAGCTTATTCATTTGAAAAACACATTTTGTAGATGCACTGTCTCTGAGATGTTTATCTAAGCAAGTCCCTCCAGTTATTTTAAACTTCTTACTTAGTGGCCCAACAGAGGATATAAGGATTTCAGATATGCCATTATTTTTAAAACCATTGCTTCATTTTATCACAGTCTATGTGCTTATTCTCCAAGCTTCTGTATAACAGTGAGGAAATCATATTGCTGTATTTATATCTCAATGAAAAGTCATTTATTACTACTTTAAGAGTGGCTAAAATGAACACAATATAGTGACACAATAAACAAGATATTACTTCTGATGGACTCTGTTGATAACTTTATGACAAATAATCATGACATTTTTCAAAAGGTATGTATTACTTATGTATATGTGGGGTTTTTTGTACACAGTTTTACCTAAATGACATTTTCGTAATTGATAATCCATATTAAGGTTGCCAGTCATTCTTGGGTGCATTCTCCTCATTACAGTCAAAGATCATACTAACATTTAAACATATCAAGGTTGCGTTTATCAGCTCATGAATATTGTTGAAGTGAGGGCCTGGTTTGCTCCTACACGCTGCATCTCACCGTTTATTTCCAACATTCATTCCCAGCTATATATTAATGACAAAGGACAAGGACCAACCGTTTAACATTATTCTGCTGAGACTGAGAAAAACACCACAAAAAAAGAAGCCTTCATTTCTTCTACGTAGGTACTTGGGAGGACCTCCCATCCATGCATCAGTGGAGGGCAACAGCTTGTAAATATGTACCTGTGTCTGACACTAAAAACAAAGATGAGGGTCCAGACTTGTCTGTTTTACAGCACAAAAAATGGCAAACAGTACGTTACCATACATACTAATGAGAGCGTGTGGGCAATAAACTGTGGCCGTAAAGGGGGTGGGGTGGGGTGGGGGTGGATGCGGTCTCACAGCGCTGTTATCTGCCCCGTCTTGTGTAATCCTTCCCCAGCCCCATTAGTTCCATGGGTGTATCGTGATGTTTCCCATCTTACGTCTGACCGGTGGCTCTCTCTGACTACGGCTCTGCTGTGACCATTTTTTGGGTCCTCGTTGCTAATTGCCAATTGCAATTGAATCAAATTAATAATGGACGGCTTTTGTGAATAACGCTTGTTGATGTGGCCTTCGACGATAACGGAAGCTTCCTGTGGCATTTGGACTTGAGTCATTCCCACTGGAAGGAAATGAAGCTTCTGCTGCTTCCTGCATTAATACTGTCACTATCCTAAATCCTACATTTAACTACCTTTAAACATCCCATTAAACAACGGCATCAAAACCAGCCTGCCGAGATATTTCATAGGAAACACAGTACCTGGTAATGAACACAGAATTCTAACACAGTGGAGGGGGAGAAACCCCCAAAGCTTGTTCTACAGTTTAAAATGTAAAACAAGCAGCACCAATGAACAAAGCATTGCCCTGTAGCTCAGAACAAACAGGCAGCAGTGTTAGTCTGACACACGAATGCTCTCCCATCCTCAGAGAGGTAGCAGAGGAGGAAGTCAGTCATCTCTCCCCTGCTCAGAGGACTCTCGCTCTCTGTGACAGTCACCGTTACTTCATCCTCCATTTTACTGCTGTGCTCATAGTCTCTGTTCTCTCACCCACTCTCAATGTGAAGATACAAGCAGTCCCCTAGCCAAACAGGCACACACTGGAAGCATGGAGAACTAGTCAGCGTTCGTATGCACTGTATACGCACGCTGCTGCTCAGATAAGGGGCTGTTTCTTCCATTTCATTTACTGAGAGTGACCCTTCCCCCATCTCTCTCTCTCTCTCTCTCACACACACACACACACACACACACACACATGCGCACACACCTTACTTAATTACAGTTTCTGCTCCTATATTCTGACATGATCTGCCAGAACAGGCAGTAACAAACATGGAAAAAACAGGACCAAGCAAATTAAAATGGTGGACAGACAAATTCCAGTCGCCAAAGAGAACAGTGTAATTTTAAAGATTTTTGTTTCCTTGCCAGATATGATCTCATCCTTATTAAGGAATGTGTCCGTTGATATCAAGCAATGGACAATCAAGCTCTATGAGAGCAGCAGCGTAAGATAGAAACACAGCACGTGGTTTTATTAAAGACATGTTGTTTTCGCAGCCTCTCTCCATCTTCCAGCGCTTCCCCTTCTGCAACGACTAAAATGGCCATGAATTTTCCTATTAAAAAAAATGGTTCACTCCTGAACCATGAACACAAAATAAACCAAGTATAAAATGTCTAGGTCTGTTCTGATGCAGGTGAATATATAAATATATTATTTAACCAGGCGAATATATAAATATGTTACTTAACCAGGCATCCATCTATGAATGCTAAACAGACTCAGAGGCTATTCTTATGTTAATAACTACCTTCATTATAAATTTAAAATCAAACTACTGCTGTCACTGGTGTTCACAAACCCCTGTCTGATAATGTGCATAAGGGTTTGAGGAAACTATACTGTTTTGGTTACCCTGTGAAAACATGGAAATTAGACAGTGCATGTCCACCTCAAACAATATACCAGTATTGGTAAGATTACTGTACATGTAGAAAATCCTTGTATTAAAAGGATGTGTACTGCAAGAATCCCTTATTAAGAGGGATCTAACAAAGCTTTCATTCGACTACAGTACAACAGGCTTTGAACAGACGGACGAGCTCCACTGAACATGTTCACACTAGTGTCAACTCCAGCCTAGCAATCACATTCACCAACTGCCTACTCTCGACGCCCCCAGTGCTATGGGCTGTGTGTCAAGCACAGGAAATGCATTTACCTGGTCATACCAGTCCCGATTGGAACAGGTGCATTCTGGCCACCATCCACCTTGCCCTCCTGAGTTGCTGCCGTTCACCTTTGGACCACCCTTGGACTGGCTCTTGGGATTGGGACCTCCAGGACCCCCGGACGACAACATTTTCCCTTTACTTCTTCCCAGCGTGCCACCTCCACCCATGCCCCCTCCTCCACCTGAGGGCTGGGGTGGTAAAGTCTGGCCTCCTCCATAGCTGGCTGGATATCCGTAGGGTTCAGGCTGCCAGTCTCCATACGCCGGGGCATCCATCCTACGCAGGGCAGCCATGCGGGTCACTTCATAACACTCTGGGCACTTACAGCAGTGGTGGTGTTTGTGCATGCTGGCTGGCTCACACGATGTGGCGCTCGCTCTCTCGCTCTCTCGCTCTCTCTCGCTCTCTCTCTCTCTCTCTCTCTCTCTCTCTCGCTCTCACTCACTACTGCCTGCTCAGATCAAACACAGCATGCAGCGCTGCTCAGCTACCGGAGCAGCGATGCTCGTAGAAACCACACAAATCACGCAAATCGTGCCGACTTCTCTCCCCTCACAAACCCTGTTCTCGTCTTCTTAATTCCTCCCAATCCAAAGAAAAAAAGGGACGTGGAGGCAGCAACCAGGAAACGAGCAACACACACGACTGTAGTCTTCCTCCGCTCGATGGAAAACAATTAAAATAATGCTGAAAACACTGTATATGGTCTCACAATCAGAGACCAGCCCCGATGACAGAATTTTCTTCTTGCCTCTTGTTTCACAGTGATATGTATATAAATTTATAGATATATATGCTCATTTTTTATATATGTATATATTTACACACACACAAAATACATATAAAAATATTAATATAAACAGACAAGCACAAATACACAGTTATATACAGATATAATATATATATAAATATATATATATATATATATAAAAATATGCGTGTGTACAAATATATATATATATATATTTTATATATATTTTATATATATATATATATATATATATATATATATATATATATATATATATATATATGTGTGTAAATATATATATATATAAACAATTGGTATATATATATACACAAATATTTTCGGTGATCAAATCTTCCTCTGTATTTTTCTTCTTTTTACCAGCAAGACTTCCTCTTTTCCTTCCTCCTGCGTTGGGAAGTGGCTTCCTTCTTTTGTCTTTTCTCAGCCTGCAGAGGGGAGCTGAGCACTGAACTGCCTCTCAGCCTGCAGAGGGGAGCTGAGCACTGAACTGCCTCTCAGCCTGCTTGCCCTAGATGTGGATTATACAGAGGGATGCGAACGAGCGAGGGAAAACGAGAGAGAGAGAGAGAGAGAGAGAGAGAGGGGGGGGGAGAGAGGGAGAGAGGAAGAGAGAGGGAGAGAGAGAGGGAGGGAGCGTGCGAGCATGGCAGAGAGGGGAGAGAGAGATGCATAGCAGCATCTCTCCAGCACCTCAGCTCTGACAGCCACAGCCAATCAGCACGCAGCACGGCCAGCAGCAGCAGCAGCACCAACAGCATTCGGCGCTTCAGTAGCTTCTCTTAAAGGGCCAGCACACCATAAAATCAGCAAGGCTGCAGAGACTCCAGTGCTCATCCAACACTGGTTCAACCAAGGACCCAGTCATGACGACCCCTGCCATGCCTGCACAGCAGAGCCGGGGTGTGAGACCGGGGCAGTTCAGGTGAGCTTGTTATGTACTTGTTATGTATGAGAATTGTCTGTTGAATTTTGTAACACAATCACATAATGTTTCATTCATATTTTTATTTTACAAGTTTTAGCATAAAATATTACACTATTTTATGAATTCTTTGATCCAGTATTCATAATCATTAATATTTAATCAGTATTCATTTTAAAAAAACAAAAAAAAAAACAACAATTCCTCATAGATAATCAATTTAAAAACTGGAAAAATAAATATACAGAACATAAAAATATCTTACTTTAAATGCAGACCTGACCCCCATGACATTATGGTATGATATATGCATGTCCAGTTTAAAAAAACACATACTGCGAGTGACAGGTGAATGGAGAGCTTGTGTGTGGAATGCGGCTGAAAACCACAAAGGATAAAATGAGTAAAGACTGGTGTCCAGGCCTTCTGCATCTCAGAAGATATCGCTGCCTTTCAGTGTGCGCAGCGTCTAAAGCAGAGGGCATTCACCTTATTTCAGCTGTCGCGTGGGACACGGGTGAGATATGAAGAATATTCACAATGCTCAACCTTCGAGAGGCCTCCTTTACCACACAGAGAAACAGGCAGAGACTTTTATAGTAGCCTCATCACCAGTCACCGCATGAGAAGCCATTAGACTGCACTGCACAATCACAGCACTGGGTGTTATAAAGAGTTCCTCTGTCAAGTTCACCAACATACAGCACATGGATTAATAATATCAAACTGACTGGAGCTCCACCCACAAAACAACCACACAGTGGCATGATTTGGTCCTCCCTACTTATAAAGTGCTCACCACATTCACATTCTGCGCACAGAATGCTTTACAAATGGACACATAGCCCATTTACATCTGTTGCCAAGTGGAGGAGGTATAACCACATTCAGTAAGAAAAAAAAATGTTTAATGATATATAAAGCAAACTCCAAGAAGAACATTTACAAGGCACGCCAACTAGGGGCCGGGTGGTGAAGGTGGTCCGCACCATCACTGCTACAGCTGACGTGTACAGGCAGAGTACGGCAGCATGAAGCGTGAACGACGGGACTCACCACAAGCTGTGTCCATCTCCCAGGTTCCCCTCCACACAGCCTTGCTCTACAGCAGCACACCATGGCGTGTAGCACAGTGTTCAGACCTCCAGGACTGGAGACACAGATCAGCGTGCACAGGGGAGAAACAGAACGTGCTTGCATGCATGCGTTACATGCTAGCAGTATGTCATGTGTTTGTGTGTGTATCCTCCAGTGTGTGAGCACATGTGGGTGTTTCTAGTACTTCTGGGGAAAGAATCCTACTCTAAAACTTATGTAATATAAAAAGAGTGTGTATGTCTCTGCAGCAGTCAGAACCAATCAGTGGCTGGATCTGTCTGTCAGAACCAATCCGTGGCTGTATTTGTCTGTAATATTAAGAACCAATCAGTGGCTGGATCTGTCTGTCAGAACCAATCAGTGGCTGGATCTGTCTATCATATTAAGAACCAATCAGTGGCTGGATCTGTCTATCATATTAAGAACCAATCAGTGGCTGGTTCTGTCTTTCATATTAAGAACCAATCAGTGGCTGGATCTGACTGTCAGAACCAATGAGTGGCTGGATCTGTCTATCACATTAAGAACCAATCAGTGGCTGGAT